>NC_133650.1:25533835-25838855 GCF_009905375.1 Apium graveolens | reverse complement strand
CTTAAGCAAATCAGTAAGCGCAAAACGAGCGTTAGAGTCTGAGTTGGTTAGAGTATAGATTTACAAGTGACTTTGGTTTAATTCCAACTTACTTGTTGCTTATAGGTTACCAGACTCGTCCCGAGCCATTCGTAACCCCCAGTCGCTCAGGCAAGTTTTCTACCCGTTATAACTGTTGTTGTGATGAATATATGTATATGCATTATCTTGCGATAGATGCATGTTGGTTAATTAGCAAATGTTGCGATATATTGAAGCATGCTGATATGGTATATATATGCATGCCTGTTTCGCATTCTTTCCATATATATATCTGTTGATTCAGTTGATAATACATATGCTAGAGGATAGCGGTAATTTGCATATACCCTTAGTACAGGGACCCAAAGGTGAAAATATTTTCTAAAACCGGGAGTCGAGGATCCCGAGTAGATTTTGTATATATGGATATAAATATATATATATATATATACTTATATATATATATATGGTCATAGTTTTCAAAACTATTAATCGAATAAGGTTTATTCGATAACTTTAACTTTATTTTATTATTGAATATTATTTTGAATATTCATTCGAGGACTTATGACTCCTTTTATTTTAATTATCTGAATATTATTTGAATATTCATTCGAGGGCTTATGACTCTTTCATATTATTTATTAAATATTATTTGAATATTCATTCGAGGGCTTATGACTCAGTTTATATTATTTAATGAATATTATTTGAATATTCATTTGAGTATCTATGACTCCGATTATTTGCTGAGGTATATTCTTTATTTTATTAAAGAATAAGGTGTCAATAATCAAACTTATTTTCGATTATTCAAATAAAGATAATACTTTCATATAAGTATATCTTTGGTTATTTAATACTCGTTTCAAGTATAAGTTTTAATACTTCTACTTCAATTATTTTTCTAAAGATTATTCTTTATGGGAATATTATTTAATTAATAATATTCAGTCATTTTCTAAATATTCTGGGGACTGATTTACTTCATTAAATCAGCTTTACTCCAAACACTCTATAAAGTGTTTTCGAGTCTTCAAAATGATTTTTAAAGTCAGAGCGGATCCCAAAACTCATTTTTATATTTAAGATCTTCCTTTTTTTAAGGGGATTTAAATACTCGCTCAAAACCTGGGGAATTCGGCACTGTGGTGTATTTTATATTCGCAACGAGGTTGCAGTTTTGGTAAATGAATTGATTACTTGCCCAATGTTCGGGAAGTAAGCCCATCTAATTGAGTCGGCATAAGCGACAGGCTGGGGTACGGTCTATGAAAGTGTAAGTGGCTGGGTGGCAGTCCATCAACGCGTAAGAGGCCGGGTGGCGGTCCAGCACAAGGTCCTTATGTGGCCAGGGTGATGACCGGTGGGGGATTCATCCATCTACTAGTAGAAAAGGTTACTTATTGGTATCTTTGCCTGATCAGCAAGATATCTGGTTTATGCCAAAATTCTTTTCCTTCCAAATTCATTGGATATTGCAACTCTGTTCATACTTTACATGACAGAGGTTTTCAGGAAATGTATGGGAGATATATATGAATATATTTATATATCGGGACTTAATGAAGTATCTCGTAATTTCATTATTTATAATGATATTCAAAGATTGAATCTATTCAAATCTTGTCTTGTAGTCTCATCTATGTGATGAACCTTTGAAACTGATTATAACTTGAACGGGGGTAGTTCAAGTAGTATTTGGGAAAGATATAAGTATTTTGGGGTATCTTGTAACTTCATCTTTTAAACTTATATCTAGTTAATGATTATCTTATGCATGACAAAGATTTTCAGAAAAACGTTGAGACAAGGTTAGATATATGAGATCACCTTGCAACGATATTTTTATACAGTTATACACTGGAACTCTGTGTATATTATGCATGGAAGAGGACTTCCAAGATTTTGAAAAGTATATATGTATATATACTGAATATTTTGCGACTTCATCGCATTAAGATATCAAACTTGGTTCATTTCTTTTGACCAAGACTTTCATGAGTACTATGAGAAGGCTCATATATTGTAAATCATTATACATATTATTTTGGTGGACTTGCTGCTCACCCTTGCTTTATTTCTTCATCACACAACAACAGTTAGGAAAGATGGCCAGACTCCAGCAGACCCAGCGCAAGCGCGTGGGAAGCGTCCCGCGTCTTCCCGTTGATGTTGTAGCTGCTTTAGCTGCAGAGGTAGATCTATTGTAGATCAGACCATCTACTTTTGAGAATCAATTATGTATAATTATAACTTGTGGCAGATAATGGCAATTAACTGTAAATTTATCAAGAAATCATTTTGGGTTGTAATAACTTTTAAATTGTGGATTCAAAGACTTGTACTTATTTAAATTTCATCTCTGAGACTATAACGGGTTGTGGTGTGTGTTAGTGTGGGGTCACAGCATAAGGTTATTATTATTAATTAAGTGAAGTGATATTGTGGAAAGAAAGACCGTGATGACCCGGATCCCCGACCCCGGATCTGGGGGTGTTACATCATCAATCCATGTGATACACTCCATCCACCATCCATTCCTTCTCAAATCTTCACCATTCATTCCACCCAACTTCTCCTATAAATAAACCCCCCACCCCAACCCTTTTTCTTTAAGCTAAAGAGCCAAATACTTGCTGGGATTTTTTCAAGAAGTGCCTCTCTTCATCTCTTTCAAATTCTATACACACACTTCTTCTCAAAAACCTTCTCTCTCTTCTATAAACTTACATATATACAACGTTTTTGAAACTCAAGCTTAGCTTCACCCAACCAAGCTTTATCCCACCAAGTGAGCTCATCCACTACCACTTCCCGGCCACCCGAAGGGCTTCCCAAGTTCGGCCAATAGCCAAAATCCGGCCGAACCTCCGGTGAATGTTTCCCGCGAACTTTTCCGACCGTTTGTCAAAAGTGGTTAGTTTTAGCTTCTTATTTGAGTTCTTTGTATTTAAGCTTTATACTTAACTTCTCTAATTCATCTTAATCTCTAATACAATCTCTCTTATAAAGGAAGTTCTCAGGGAGAACTTATATTCGAACTCGGAATTCGAATAAGTACTTGATCTTCGTAAAAAATCATTCCAACGATCGAGAAGATCTAAAAAGAAAAGTACTTTATCTCCAAGGGGAGATTATATTTGACACAAGTACGAGTTAGCCAATTATTTCTTGCACTTTAATCGGATCTTGGCTAACATTCATTCGTGCTCATAAAATAATTACGAAGTAAAAGTGTAATCCCTTCTATCATCTCTGATGTTCCGGGGGATTATTACTTGTCTCATATAAACACTTCGTAATTTGTCAAATCTTAAAACGGATCGTACGAGTTAGACAATTACTTAATGCTCTTTAACTGGATCTTGTCTAACTAATAACGTACATATAAAATATTACGAAGTAAAAGTGTAATCCCTTCTATCACCTTTAGTGTTCCGGGGGATTATAGCTTGTTCCATATAAACTACTTCGTAATCATCCGTTAAAATTAAGGACGAATCAAATCCACGAGTTAGCCAATTAATTTACGCTATTTAATTGGATCTTGGCTAACATATATCATGTATATAAATAATTACGAGTCAGATTGTATAAGCCCCTTCTAACATATTTAGTGTTCCGTGGGGTTATACTACGATATCTATAAAATACTCGTAATTACTCGTCCAAACTTCGAAAGCACAATCTTAAGGCAATTAATTGTACTTATTTAATTGGATCTTGGCTAAGACTCATAAATCTTATAAACGTGCTTGAAGTTAAAAGAGTATACGTTGACCATATAATCGTCAATATACAAGTATACCTTAAAACCTTAAGTTAATATACTTAAAGGTAAAATTACAACTCCGAGGTTGTAATTAAAGTATTCTTCAATCCATAAATACTTAATCGAACGTAGAAGAATACTAAAGAAGTAATAAGCCATAAGTGCTCAATATAAAAAGGGACTTCTCATATTACTCCACAACTTTATTAAATCTATAAAGGAGTAATTATAAATATACTTGACCATCTTGTTTTATTTTAAGTCAAGTATAACTAATTAGTTTTAATATTCTTATTTGGATATTATACTACTTGTGGGCTAGTACAGTAATATACTAGTTCAAAACAAATTTTTTCCTACTTGTTTTGTTTCGTGGATTGTCTTGTTAGTTTTGTAGTGAGGTGAAGTGACGTGAGGTGATTCTCGTTCTAAGACCCAAGTCCTAGACGTACTAACGGGGAGTTAGTAGTCTTCACACCGTGAAGAAGAGGAAAGACCCAAGACCGGATCACTAAGATCCAAGACCGACAAAAGCTAAGGAAGCCAAGTCCACACAAAGGCTCTACAACAACTTTGAAGAAATAGCGGGGAATTATTGTCTAAGATAAGTTGTGTAGGTAATACATTTATTTTGAGGTGGTGACCCTTGTGTTACGCACCAAGATAAATACTTGTAAAGGGTGTAAAGGCTTCTCCGCCTATTAAAGGAGCAAGTTTATTATAAGGGAAAATTACGAGTCCGGGAGAGGAGCTCAGGGACTGGAGTAGGGATGAGCGAATCTATTAGAAGTTGCGCTATCGCGAACCAGGATAAAATCACCGTGTGGTATTTTCTTTCCTTGCACTTTATCTTCCGCACATATAAACTGCATAACCACTCGGTAAAGTTTTAAAAAAAGGGATAAAATATTTTTAAAATGCCTTAACAATTTTTAAATTGGTAATTAAGTTATTCAACCCCCCCTTCTAGCTTAAAATAGCCCTCATACGGGACCTTACAATTGGTACCAGAGCAGTGCTTTTTAACGTGTTTGTTAAGTGATTTGCAGATTTACAGGCACAACAAAAAGTGATCCGGAATGGCGTATATTAATCTCGTTGGATGTGGTGAAGGTCTATTTAGCTCACGACCTCCTCTATTTGACGACACCAACTTTGCAACATGGAAAACAAGGTTTTGCATTTATGCTAGATCTCAAGGAGTCAAAGTTTGGATGGCTATCGAAGACGGTGTTCGCATTCCTACCAAAACTATCAATGACACCATCATCGAAAAGAAGGTTAGTGAATACAACTTAGAGGAAGAAGCCACAATGAATATAGCCGCAAAGGCGGAAATGGTTCTCACAAGTGCACTTGCAGAAAAAGAATATAAAAGATTAAATAATTGCAAGTCGGCACAAGAAATGTGGAACAAATTAGTGATAACCTATGAAGGAACCACTGATATAAAAGATTCTCGGATGGATACATTGATCCAAGAATATGAGAATTTTAAACTCCAAGAAGGAGAAAATATCATCGATATAGAAACAAGATTTACTCGTATAATCGATGAGTTATCTCAACTTGGAAAGAATTATACTCAAAATGAAAAGAATAGAAGAGTGCTCAAATCTCTACCTCCTAGTTGGAAGGTTAAAGTCACTACTACAAAAGAGATGCACAACTTAAATGAGTATTAGATTGATAACCTATTCGGAAATTTTCGTGCTTACGAAGAAGATAATGTTCCGGAAAAGGTTGCTCCAAAGATGGAGGATAAAAAGAAAAATATGGCTCTAAAGGCCATATTAATTGATGAAGATGAAAATGACGAAGAGTTAAACGAGGAACTCCAAAATCTCGATGAGAGTGAAATTGCTCTACTCACGAGACAACTTCGTCGTGTGCTTCAAAGCAAAGCTCAAAGATACGGAAAGGGCTTCCTAAAATCAAATAATCAACAAAGAGTTTTTAACTCAAATGGAAGGCCAAATTACTCTCAAAATTATTCTTCCAATTATAAGAGTAATTATCCGTCAACGAGCTACAATAAAGGCAAAGGCAATAAAAATATAAATACCTATAGCAATGCCAATGCCTCTACAAACCATCCGGTTTACTCTCCTCTAAAACCCAAAGAATCATCTCCGAAGGAAACACAAGATGTGTGTTTCGAGTGTAAACAACCCGGTCATTATAAAAGAGAATGTCCTAAACTTTCAAAGGGATGAAGTCTCGTGGCCGAAAATGGTTGGGATCTAAGTGAAGATGAAGAAGCTCTGGAAGCTAGTGAAGAAGTGGTCAATCTATGCTTGATGGCTCTCGGAGATGAAACCACCTCAACGGAAATCTCCTCTTCAAATCAAGATGTAACATCTAACTATGTCTCAATTAAATCTTTATTAGATGAATCTAATTTATCTCTCTTAGATATGAATAAGCATGATTTCATTGAACTTATAGTAAATTATAAGAATAAATATAAAGATGTTGAACAAAGGTTTCATTTGTTATGGTCCGAGAAGATGAAAATTGAGGAAATTCATCATACTCAAAATAAAGAATATACTCGGATGATGGACTCAAAAGTCCAAGATGAGAATGAGATTACATCTCTAAAAGATCAAACCCATCTCATCAAGATTGAGGTAAATAAACTTCAAGAAAACATACTCAATCTTGAAACGGAGAATATATCATTAATTCTCAAAGACGAAGAGATGGAATGTGAAAAGATACAATTGAATGATAATATTTGTAAACATCATGTTGATCTATTGAACTTAAAGATTCTAAATGAATCAAATGTTCAAGATATAGAAACATCTTATAAAAACAATATTGATAAAAAAAAAGAGCTATTAGAAACCAATGAGCTTAAAAATGAAGCTCTAAGGTTAAAAGAAGAAAATTATAAACTCATAGCTCAAGTTAAGGATCAAGAAAGAATCCTTAATAACAAGATTGATGCCTTAAAGAAAGAAAATGAAAATCTTGAAAAAGTCATTCAAAGATTTACAAAAGGCAATAAGATGTTGGATCAAATGGTGCATACAAAAACCCCATATAATCATGAAGGTTTGGGATATAATAAGAATTCTCCTCCTAGAGAAAATACTCGGAGATTTGTATCACCAATAAAGACTTCACCCGAATCACCATCTTATAAATGTTCTTATTGCAATAAAATGGGACATACCATTCAATATTACAAATTCAAAAATGGTGAAATTAAGGGGAAGCATGTATGGATTCGCAAGGAATCATACAAGAAAGATGATAAACGTATGCCTCACAAAAATATGGAATATAAAAATCCAAGGCAACAATGGTCTCAATAACCAACTATGTTTCAAAATAGAAACACACAATATCATGTATATGGTAATGTATTTAGAAGGCAACAACCTCTTAGTAGAAATGCTTATGCTAATTACCATGCTAATAATAGATATAATGTTTATCATGTTCCATCAAGATTTCATGATAGCTCTAGGTATTATCTACCTCAAACTAGGCCTTATGCATCTAGAAATACTTACATGCCTAAAGATAATTATACCATGCCTAGATTCTTTCATAAATCAAATATTATATATGATGTACTAACCCCAGGACCCTCAAGACAAAGGGGTACTTATAAATTAAACTAATCATGTATGTAGGTCTATCTTGCCGCAAAACAAGACATATGGTACCTTGATAGTGGATGTTCAAGACATATGACCGGTAATAAGTCACTCTTGAACAACATTAAAAAGTTTACCGCGGGGAGCGTAACATTTGGTGATAGTAGTAAAGGAAACATTGTCGGCATCGGAGATATCAGAAATGGGAAAGTTAAAATTTCCAACGTTCAATTGGTCAATGGGTTAAGGTATAATCTTCTCTCCAACAGTCAACTATGCGACAATGACTACAAGGTAATTTTCTACACTACTCGTTGTTCTATATTAGATAAATTTGGAAAGTTGGTTCTCACTTGCCCTAGAAATAAAAATGTGTATACATGTGACATGAGCAAGCAAGTAAACGTATGCCTAATCACTATTGTCACACCCCCAACTTAAACAACAAAATAAATATAGCTATTACAATATTTTAAAAGAAGAATACACAACCAAATCCAAGATCTTACAGTTTAGGGTTTGGAACAGCCCAACACTACCAACTATTACATCTGATTACAAATACCGAGTCCTCACACAACTATTATTACTTATTCTACCTGAGCTCGAACATAAGCATCAGCATCACAGGTCTTACGGGCAGTCTGCTTGAATCTAACCATAGCTGCTAGCTGTAATATCAGGGTAAAGCAAGAAGTGAGCCAAATGCTCAACAAGTCCTAACAGTATGACACAAAGCATAAATGGAGATATACTTTTAAGAATGTCAATGGAAAGACATAACTAATGATAACGAGAGATAAAACTATGAGAGATGGCATCATTTTGCTTGTATCAAAACAATTTTAAAATCATGTGTTAATCAAAATCGTTTTATGACGCTACGGATTACAGCCGGTGATCAGCCGCAAAGTAATCCCGAACCTCGCTGGGTTCTAAAACATTAACGGGAATCCCTAGGCAACTTTTAAGCCTAATATAAGTGTGGAAAGGACTCGCGTCTCAGTCCAGATCCACTATTCAAGAAAACATTTATCCCCCTATGGGACTGAAAACCCATATTTTATTTATTTCAAAAACTGATGTCGAATTGTAACAAAATCTCTTTTAACAGTAAACATTTTTATTAAGGGAATATAGATCAACTCGAAACATGGGAAATATGGTACTAAATCGCAGGGCCATGATTCACAAAACTTTACTCTATTAGGGTAACCAAAAGGTTTTCATATGTTAGAACTTGGACAGGAAAATATGGTGAGACTAATGGATAATATGAAGGGGTAATGCCAAACTGGGCTTAAAGCAATGGTTTCTCGTCAAGGTACAGGTGTTGGATCATTAAGAAGATAAGCTTCACGAATACTATGGGTGTTAAGGTAATGATCTATAGCTCAGGATGAATGTATATATCAGAATTGTCAAGCTTTAGGATAGGAAAGAGGGTATCAATCAATGAGGAATCAGGTTGGTAAGTTTCTGACTATCAAAGTTCAAGGTAAGGTTCTATAGGGGTTCAAGTATCAGGATGAGATATCAATACTTAGGAATCATCATCATGTTAATCAAGAGGATCAATCAAGTAATATAACAACTCTTTATTTTATCATGGCATTTAACTATCATGAAGAGACTTTTGAACTACTTGCAATACATACTTGAGGGTTCATGGCATCTCTATGTAATTCAAAGATAAGCGAGAGATACGCTTGATTTAAACATATCAAAATGACTCAGGATAATTGCATCGATATATATGAACTGTTTATAGTAAATATGAAGGTCAAGTTGAATCACTTGCCTTGAGATAGGCTGGTCTGGTCTGACTGGTAGGAGCAACTGGAGCTTCACTCGACTTTTATGGCAAGTTTTCCCTCGTCTCGAGATCCTACATAAATAATAATAATCCGTATTATAATATATTCTTACCATCTCAACCTATTTACAACCCGAAATAAAACACAGATGGCACTTAGGCCTATATGCACTTAATTTATATCCACCTTTATATTTCAAATGTACACATGTAGCCACATAATCACATATCGTATATTAATACCAAATAACACCATATATACCATAATGCAACACTAGGCTTGGATGATCTCGACTCACCACTTAAGTCACTTGGTCGCTAAACTAGACAAGGTCTTCAAATTTTGGCTTCCTAACTCGACTCGATGTGCCTTTCCTAAATTATCCAAAAACTATTGACCCTCACTTGTGCTTTTTACTCTACTGACCTTATAATATCTTACAACTATGGTGGTCGACCTAATACTCACTTCTAAGTGTTCTAAAACTATGTGATAAGTGAAAGTGCTCACTGGTGCAAATTTCAGAATGACAACTATGGTTTCTTGAGTACATTAGACACTCTTAAACTACAAGTTTTCCTTTAAAACTTTTACACAAGACTCGCCTGACCTAAGGGCATCTCACAAACTTGATGTGGCTCAAGGTCCTGGCTTGGGCCTTCTTGGGCCTAAGCTAAAAGTCCAAGGTTCCCCTGTTTTTCTGGGCAGAAAATGCCCTGACTTGAATTAACTTGCGACACATGGTTCTAACTCATATCCTATGAACTATGGTTGGAAAAACTTCTCTGACACTCCCTCTAACTAAGGCCCAATTGGTCCTAATGAGGGCCTACCCATGACATGGTCAAATCTCCCTATTTCTAAGTTGCAACAAAACTGTCCCCTGCTGGACAGATTTTGTTATTCTACTTGTGCACCTAACCAAATGATATGCAAACCTCCAACCAACTCCTAAAACCTTTTATATACTCCCAATAATAACTTCTGGTAGCTTGGGTCTCAAAGTGCACACCAATGACATGGTCAAAACTCACTCTAAACCTCAGTGTACTAAACTGATTTTCTGCAGAAACTATAACTCTCATTTCTCCAAGGTTTTGACTTGGCAAACTCAACTACCAACAACCCAATACTCAAACCAAGACATAAACATGGTATTCTACTGAACTAACTCCATTATTCTAAAAATAACCTTGGTGAGATCATCCTTACCTAAGGTACAATTATGGCAAAATAAGAGAATCTACACTTCACAAATCACAAATCTTCATGCTTTTCAAACAACAAGGTATGCATTTTTATAAAAGATAATCACGAATTACTATCATGCAACAAGAAGCATAAATCAATATTAACACATTATACCTACTGAAATTAAGGCTCACTAACAAAATCTTTCCAAATGATCAAAATCTTACAACATTCTAAGAGAAATCCTCATGCATGCATGCCTTCGGGTTTTTCAAACCAAAACAACACATTTTCTACATATATTCCATCTTAAAATTGACATGAAAACCTAGAGTAAGGTATACCTAGATGATCACTTAGCATGCAAGGAGTTTTATCAAATTTTCACCACAAAATTCAAGTCATTATCACATAAACATGCAAAAATTGATCAAAACAACAAGAATGATTTCAAGGACCATTCATTCGGCTCCCATATGGTCATGGCCGAATGAAATGGATGGAAATGGCCATTTAATCATCAAGAGTTTCCTTCTCAAGACTTGGCATTTATCCATTCCTTGTAGTCCTCTCAAAAACAACCTTAAATCCATAAGAATCAAGATTGTATTTTGAGTTTCACTAAAACCTTTACATGCAACCCTTAAACATAAACTTTCTACTCAAAACTCTTTGAAATATATATGGACAACATGTAGGGAGCAAGATTACTTGAATATAAGATGAATGTTTGAGTGAAAGAATGGAGAACAGAAAGGGGATGGGGGCTTCGGCTATGGTGATTGCCGAGAGGGAGGAAAAAAAACCGAGAGGTGAGGGAGGAGGGAGGGAGGAGAGAGTGAGGGTAGAGTGTGGAGTGGGGTTAATGATCACAACACTTTGTACTTTGGGTTTTATGATTTTGATTGATTGAAATAAGTGAGTGGAAATGAGAATTGACAAGATTAACCTTCCCACATACTAGGACCATTTTGCATGCAAGGACAAAGGAGTAATTTGGTTAGCAAGATGAGAGTTAGTGGGGTTGTAATTGTCCTTTTTAGCCCTTTAGTTGAAGAGAAGATAGTTTGCATGTAAGGTTATTCATGTAATTTGATAAATATGACAACTAAAATTTATAATGATTTATTTTTATAAAATAAAATACAAGTTCAAAAATTATAAAATTTATACCATAAATTAACTTGGATTTTTAGAGACTTTATAAAATCATTTTCAAAATTTGTGAACAAAATACCTTTTAAAAAAAAAATCCAAAGCTTAGAATATTCTTTATAAATCAAAAAAATAAAGAAATTAAATAAACTCTTGCTTTGAAAAATCATATACTATACAAAGCAAATTTATAATGCAGAAATTTTCACTCATACAAGCGTACAATCATTGAATATATTTTCATTTGACTTTAATATTATACCAAATCCACAAATAATATTACATAAAATGCCGGTCGTAACATCCTCTCCCCCTTAAGGGATTCTGTCCCCAGAATCTAAGAGAAAAGATGAGGATGCCGGGAACGCATATCAGACTCTAACTCCCAAGTCGACTCTTCGACCTTAGGGTTCCTCCAAAGTACTTTTACTAACTTTACTGACTTATTTCTAAGACTCTTTACTTGCCAGTCGAGTATTTTAACCGGTTGCTCCACAAATGACAGGTCTGTCTGAATTTCTATAGGTTCATATTCTATCACATGGCTAGCGTCAGGATTGTACTCCTTAAGCAACGACACATGGAACACATTATGCACATGCTAATACTAAGGTGGTAAGGCCAACTCATAGGCCACCTTTCCTACTTGACTCAAAATCTCAAAAGGACCTATGTATCTAGGTGCTAACTTCCATTTCTTGCCAAATCTAAACAACCCTTTTCTAGGTGACACCTTCAGTAACACAGCTTCGCCAATTTGGAATTGAACGTCCTTACGTGCTGGATCTGCATACTTCCTCTGTCTATCTTGAGCAACAAGCAACCTTTTCTGAATTAACTTGACCGAGTCATGCAACTGTTGTACCAATTCCGAGCCGAGAATTCTTCCTTCTCCTACTTCATCCCAACTTATTGGTGATCTACATTTTCGCCCGTACAAAGCTTCGTATGGTGGCATGCCGATACTGGAATGATAGCTGTTGTTGTAAGAGAATTCAATCAATGGCAAATGGTCATCCCAACTTCCTGCAAAATCGATTGCACAACTGCGCAACATATCTTCAATCGTTTGAATTATCCTTTCACTCTGGCCATCAGTCTGCGGGTGGTACGCCGTGCTCATATTCAACTTTGTGCCAAGACATTCCTGAAATTACTTCCAGAATCTCGAGTTAAATCGGGGATCTCTGTCTGAAACTATTGATACGGGTACTCCATGCCTTAGTACGATTTCGCGCACATACAGATGAACCAACTTGTCCAGTGACGACTTCTCATTTATTGGAAGGAAATGCGCCGACTTCGTAAGACGATCAATTATAACCCATATTGCGTCATGTCCGGATTTTGTTTGCGGTAGTCCCACTATAAAGTCCATAGCGATATTTTCCCATTTCCATTCTGGAACCTTCAGGGGCTAAATTAATCCGCTTGGTCGTTGATGTTCTGCCTTTACTCTCTGACAAGTATAGCACTTCGCAACCCATTCTGCCACGTCTCGCTTCATATTTGGCCACCAAAAGTTCTTCTTTAAGTCTCGATACATCTTGGTGCTTCCCGGGTGGATTGAAAATTTCGAATTGTGGGCTTCATGGAGGATCTCATTCTTTAATTCAGGTACATGGGGAATCCATATTCTGGATGAAAACCTTAGTATCCCTTGCTCATCCCTTTGAGTATTAATCTTCTCTCCAGATAACTGATTCTTCTCTTTTTCCATTACTTCCTCTTGACACTTCTTTATCTTTTCCACTAGTGTTGGCTGAAAGGTCATTGCACGACAAACTTCCTCAACTTTTCCATAAGCACAAAGTTCCAATTCCAATCTTTCGATTTCTTCAGATAACTCTTTTGATGTTATCATCATATTCAATCTCTCCTTCCTACTCAAAGCATCGGCCACTACGTTCACCTTTCCAGGATGGTAATTTATTGAACAATCATAGTCCTTGATCAATTCCAGCCATCTCCTCTGCCTCATATTGAGCTCTTTTTGAGTAAAAATGTACTTTAAACTCTTGTGATCTGTGTAGATTTCACACTTCTCTCCATAGAGGTAATGTCTCCAGATCTTGAGTGCGAACACTATGGCGGCTAGTTCCAAGTCATGCGTCGGGTACTTTAACTCATGCGGCTTTAACTGTCTTGACGCATATGCGATCACTTTACTGTGTTGCATCAACACACAACCCAAACCCTTATGTGAAGCGTCGCTGAATATTACAAAATTCCCTTGATCATCTGGAAGTACCAATACCGGAGCTGTTACCAACTTCTGCTTTAACTCTTGAAAGCTATCTTCATATTCTGCACTCCATTCAAACTTTTGATTTTTTCTGGTTAACTTGGTCAATGGCGTGGCGATCTTCGAGAAATCCTTGACGAATCTTCTATAGTATCCGGCCAATCCTAGAAAACTTCGCACTTCTGTAGGAGTCTTTGGCCTCTCCCAACTCATAACTGCATTAATCTTTACCGGATCCACTTTAACTCCCTCATTTCCAATAACATGCCCCAAAAATTGAACTTCCTTTAACCAAAACTCACATTTGGTAAACTTGGCATACAACTTCTCTTGTCGGAGTATCTCCAATGCTATCCAGAGGTGCTGCTTATGTTCTTCTTCTGACTTAGAATAAATAAGGATGTCATCAATGAATACCACGACAAATTTATCGAAATACTTCTTACATACCCGATTCATCAGATCCATAAATACGGCCGGAGCGTTGGTCAATCCAAACGGCATTACTAGGAATTCATAATGCCCATATCTGGTCCTGAATGCGGTCTTATGAATATCTTCTTCTTTGATCTTTAATTGATGGTATCCCGATCTCAAATCAATCTTCGAAAAGCATTTTACTCCCTTCAACTGATCAAAAAGGTCATCTATCCTTGGTAGCGGGTAGCGGTTCTTGATCGTCACCTTATTCAACTCCCGGTAATCTATGCATAGACGCATACTCCCATCTTTCTTCTTTACAAACAGAACAGGTGCTCCCCATGGCGACGTACTTGGTCGTATCACTCATTTATCCAATAATTCTTGTAGCTGGCTCGCCAACTCTTTCATTTCTGCTGGTGCCATCCTATATGGGGCCTTTGAAACTGGTTCCGTGCCTGGAGCAAGGTTGATCTCGAACTCAATTTGTCGATCTGGTGGTAACCCTGGTAGTTCGTCGGGAAACACATCGGGGAACTCGTTAACTACAGGTATATCTTCCATTCTGAGGCTGCCTCTCTCTGAATCCACTACATATGCTAGGAACGACTCACAACCTTTTCTAAGTAACTTCTTAGCCTGAACAATCGTAAGAAATAGTTGCTCTTGCCTCTGCCCCTTAAATACTACCTTCTCTCCACTCTTCGTCTTTAAATACACTCTCTTGGTCTTACAATTATCTGAGCTCTATTCTCTCCTAACCAATCCATTCCTAAAATTATATCAAACTCTCCCAACTTGAAGAGTATCAAGTCGGCTGAGAACTTATACCCCGAAATATCAATCTCACACTTTGGACAAAATTGATTCACAGGAATCTTCTCTTGGTTCGCAATTACCACATTTACTACCTCACTCATAACCATTTTATCACATTGGAGCTTATCAACAAAAGATTCTGATATGAAAGATCTTGTAGCTCCCGAATCAATCAATACTTTAGCTTTGACATTATTGAGTAAAAGTGTACCTGCTATCACCTCAGAATTCTGAACAGCATCCTTCATCTTCAAATCAAATGTTCTTGCTGTTGCTTGCGGAGTTGGTGCAGGTGGTGGAGGTAATGCCAATACCTCAACTGGCACACTCACACTAGTACTTGCCACATTCATTAGAGCTTTGACTGGTCCGGTTGCCTTGCACTCCCTAGCTATGTGTCCAGTCTTCCCACACTTGTAATATGTAACTCCTGGCTTCGGCATCTTTCACTCATTCGCCAAATGTCCCTTCTGATTGCACCTATAACAGGTCATGCTCAGCTTATTGCATACTCCGGGGTGCCTTCTTCCACAGTGCTTGCATTCCGGTTTCTGGAACCTGTTTTCTCCAACTTGCCCTTGGCTTGCCTGGTTGTTCCCTTTTGATTCTTGCCTTTTTGCCCAAATTTCCCTTCTTTTGAAAATTTCCGCCCTTCAGGAAACCAATCCTTTTTATATTCCGATCTTGCGAACTTTCAGCTTCAGACTTTTCTCCATAAAATGGAACCTTCCTCTTCTTGTTATCCCTCTCTTTCCTTGACTGCATCCCATTATTCTCAATCAGAGCAGCTTTCTATACTACTCCCGCATAAGTTTCAAGCTCAAACATAGCCACCCTATCTCTGATCCAAGGCTCCAATCCTTGCTGAAATTTCTTTAGTTTTTCCTCCTCAGTGCTGGTATACTTTGTCACAAACCTTGACAACTCAGTGAACTTCTTCTCATACTCCAATACCGTCATGTTCCCTTGCTTCAACTCAAGAAATTTTAGCTCCATCTGATTATGCATGTACTTAGGGTAATACTTGTCCAGAAATAGCTTCTTAAATCTCTCCCAAGAAACCTGCTGAGTGACTTCCATAGCCTTTACTGATTCCCACCAATAGATGACTTCTCCCTTCAAGAAGTAAGCAGCATATGGCGTCTTCTGATCGTCTCCTAACTGTACTAACTCAAAAGCCCTTTCCATCTCCTTGATCCATGTGTTAGCTATCACTGGATCAGTGGTATCATGAAATACAGGTGGATTCACATTCTGAAAAGCCTTGAAAGTGACAATTTGTCTAGGTGGTACTGGTGGTTCAGGTGGTTGGTGTGGCTCACGGTTATCTTGGTTTTCAATTCGTTGTTGAAGAGTTAGTTGTTGTTGAGCTATAGCATTGGTTTGATGTTGCAAAGTTTCCAGTAGTCGAAGAATATTTGGGTCTGTGGTGGAGGTGGTTGTTGGGTTCTTCTTTTTGGGAGGCATGATCCTGAAATAAGAGTTGTGTCAAAACAGATGTGAATGATAAAATGATTCGAGGGTATCGCATGGCATTCTCATTTACATATGGGGTCAAGTTTCCAAATTAAGCGGATATGATGATAAAAAAACATAAAATAACAGTTGAGAGCAAATGGAACAATAGCACATAATTATTGAAATTTTAAAGGTCACAATACATAGGATTGGGTTATAGTCTGTTTCTAGGAATAACAGGCTTATTTAAAGGAAAAACGGAAATAACTGGGGATTCCATAGAGTCTGATAGTATAACAACATGAAAGGTAAATGGAAAGAACTAAGGCTCCACTCCATCTGAATGGGGATTGGTAGTCTTTTCCTCTCGAAGCGTCTTCACAATGCTCTGGAGCTCATCCGCCACCATCTGAATGACATACTAGCTGGTACGGTCCCGGTGTGCTGGCATCTCCTCAAGCTTAGTGTTGACGTACTGAACCAAGGTCTCAAGTCTCGCAGTCATCTGCTCCTTGGGCTTCCCTTTGTAGTTTCGGCTGTCCGGATACACGTTCTTCAGTCAGTATATCAGTCGGTCGTACTTGCCTTGAAGCATGTCGAACTCGCACCTCAACTCAGCATACACGGAGAAAGCAATAGTGTCGTCCGACCCAGAGGATGACGAGGAATGCGCCCTTTGCTGACAACCAATAAGAGGAGTATTAATAATAATTTACTTATCCTACTCTCCAGCATAATATCTATAACCTACACACAAATCCTATAGCCTATTTGGGCTGTCCAGGGACTCTAAACCGTAGCTCTGATACCAAAACCTGTCACACCCCCAACTTAAACAGCAAAATAAATATAGCTATTATAATATTTTAAAAGAAGAATACACAACCAAATCCAAGATCTTACAGTTTAGGGTTTGGAACAGCCCAACACTACCAACTATTACATCTGATTACAAATACCGAGTCCTCACACAACTATTATTATTTATTCTACCTGAGCTCGAACATAAGCATCAGCATCACAGGTCTTACGGGCAGTCTGCTTGAATCTAACCATAGCTGCTAGCTGTAATATCAGGGTAAAGCAAGAAGTGAGCCAAATGCTCAACAAGTGCTAACAGTACGACACAAAGCATAAATTGAGATATACTTTTAAGAATGTCAATGGAAAGACATAACTAATGATAACGAGAGATAAAACTATGAGAGATGGCATCATTTTGCTTGTATCAAAACAATTTTAAAATCATGTCTTAATCAAAATCGTTTTATGACGCTACGGATTACAGCCGGTGATCAGCCGCGAAGTAATCCCGAACCTCGCTGGGTTCTAAAATATTAACGGGAATCCCTAGGCAACTTTTAAGCCTAATATAAGTGTGGAAAGGACTCGCGCCTCAGTCCAGATCCACTATTCAAGAAAACATTTATCCCCCTTTGGGACTGAAAACCCATATTTTATTTATTTCAAAAACTGATGCCGAATTGTAACAAAATCTCTTTTAACAGTAAACATTTTTATTAAGGAAATATAGATCAACTCGAAACATGGGAAATATGGTACTAAATCTCAGGGCCATGATTCACAAAACTTTACTCTATTAGGGTAACCAAAAGGTTTTCATATGTCAGAACTTGGACAGGAAAATATGGTGAGACTAATGGATAATATGAAGGGGTAATGCCAAACTGGGCTTAAAGCAATAGTTTCTCGTCAAGGTACAGGTGTTGGATCATTAAGAAGATAAGCTTCACGAATACTATGGGTGTTAAGGTAATGATCTCTAGCTCAGGATGAATGTATATATCAGAATTGTCAAGCTTTAGGATAGGAAAGAGGGTATCAATCAATGAGGAATCAGGTTGGTAAGTTTCTGACTATCAAAGTTCAAGGTAAGGTTCTATAGGGGTTCAAGTATCAGGATGAGATATCAATACTTAGGAATCATCATCATGTTAATCAAGAGGATCAATCAAGTAATATAACAACTCTTTATTTTATCATGGCATTTAACTATCATGAAGAGACTTTTGAACTACTTGCAATACATACTTGAGGGTTCATGGCATCTCTATGTAATTCAAAGATAAGCGAGAGATACACTTGATTTAAACATATCAAAATGACTCAGGATAATTGCATCGATATATATGAACTGTTTATAGTAAATATGAAGGTCAAGTTTAATCACTTGCCTTGAGATAGGCTGGTCTGGTCTGACTGGTAGGAGCAACTGGAGCTTCACTCGACTTTTATGGCAAGTTTTCCCTCGTCTCGAGATCCTACATAAATAATAATAATCCTTATTATAATATATTCTTACCATCTCAACCTATTTACAACCCGAAATAAAACACAGATGGCACTTAGGTCTATATGCACTTAATTTATATCCACCTTTATATTTCAAATGTACACACGTAGCCACATAATCACATATCATATATTAATACCAAATAACACCATATATACCATAATGCAACACTAGGCTTGGATGATCTCGACTCACCACTTAAGTCACTTGGTCGCTAAACTAGACAAGGTCTTCAAATTTTGGCTTCCTAACTCAACTCGATGTGCCTTTCCTAAATTATCCAAAACCTATTGACCCTCACTTGTGTCTTTTGCTCTACTGACCTTATAATATCTTACAACTATGGTGGTCGACCTAATACTCACTTCTAAGTGTTCTAAAACTATGTGATAAGTGAAAGTGCTCACTGGTGCAAATTTCAGAATGACAACTATGGTTTCTTGAGTACATTAGACACTCTTAAACTACAAGTTTTCCTTCAAAACTTTTACACAACACTTTCCTGACCTAAGGGCATCTCACAAACTTGATGTGGCTCAAGGGCCTGGCTTGGGCCTTCTGGGCCTAAGCTAAAAGTCCAAGGTTCCCCTGTTTTTCTGGGCAGAAAATGCCCTGACTTGAATTAACTTGCGACACATGGTTCTAACTCATATCCTATAAACTATGGTTGGAAAAACTTTTCTGACTCTCCCTCTAACTAAGGCCCAATTGGGCCTAATGAGGGCCTACTCATGACATGGTCAAATCTCCCTATTTCTAAGTTGCAACAAAACTGTCCCCTGCTGGACAGATTTTGTTATTCTACTTGTGCACCTAACCAAATGACATGCAAACCTCCAACCAACTCCTAAAACCTTTTATATACTCCCAATACTAACTTATGGTAGCTTGGGCCTCAAAGTGCACACCAATGACATGGTCAAAACTCACTCTAAACCTCAGTGTACTAAACTGATTTTCTGCAGAAACTATAACTCTCATTTTTCCAAGGTTTTGACTTGACAAACTCAACTACCAACAACCCAATACTCAAACCTAGACCTAAACATGGTATTCTACTGAACTAACTCCCTTATTCTCAAAATAATCTTGGTGAGATCATCCTTACCTAAGGTACAATTATGGCAAAACAAGAGAATCTACGATTCACAAATCACAAATCTTCATGCTTTTCAAACAACAAGGTATGCTTTTTTATAAAAGATAATCACGAATTATTATCATGCAACAAGAAGCATAAATCAATATTAACACATTATACCTACTGAAATTAAGGCTCACTAACAAAATCTTTCCAAATGATCAAAATCTTACAACATTCTAAGAGAAATCCTCATGCATGCATGCCTTCGGGTTTTTCAAACCAAAACAACAGATTTTCTACATATATTACATCTTAAAATTGACATGCAAACCTAGAATAAGTTATACCTAGATGATCACTTAGCATGCAAGGAGTTTTATCAAATTTTCACCATAAAATTCAAGTCATTAAATCCATAAGACTTGGCATTTATCCATTCCTTGTAGTCCTCTCAAAAACAACCTTAAATCCATAAGAATCAAGATTGTATTTTGAGTTTCACTAAAACCTTTACATGCAACCCTTAAACTTAAACTTTCTACTCAAAACTCTTTGAAATATATATGGACAACATGTAGGGAGCAAGATTACTTGAATATAAGATGGATGTTTGAGTGAAAGAATGGAGAAAAGAAAGGGGATGGGGGCTTCGGCTATGGTGATTGCCGAGAGGGAGGACAAAAAAACCGAGAGGTGAGGGAGGAGGGAGGGAGGAGAGAGTGAGGGTGGAGTGTGGAGTGGGGTTAATGATCACAACACTTTGTACTTTGGGTTTTTATGATTTTGATTGATTGAAATAAGTGAGTGGAAATGAGAATTGACAAGATTAACCTTCCCACATACTAGGACCATTTTGCATGCAAGGAAAAAGGAGTAATTTGGTTAGCAAGATGAGAGTTAGTGGGGTTGTAATTGTCCTTTTTAGCCCTTTAGTTGAATAGAAGATAGTTTGCATGCAAGGTTATTCATGTAATTTGATAAATATGACAACTAAAATTTATAATGATTTATTTTTATAAAATAAAATACAAGTTCAAAAATTATAAAATTTATACCATAAATTAATTTGGATTTTTAGAGACTTTATAAAATCATTTTCAAAATTTGTGAACAAAATACCTTTTAAAAGAAAAATTTTCCAAAGCTTAGAATATTCTTTATAAATCAAAAAAATAAAGAAATTAAATAAACTCTAGCTTTGAAAAATCATATACTACACAAAGCAAATTTATAATGCAAAAATTTTCACTCATACTAGCGTACAATCATTGAATATATTTTCATTTGACCTTAATATTATACCAAATCCACAAATAATATTACATAAAATGCCGGTCGTAACAACTATAAATGATGATCCATGGCTATGGCATCAAAGATTAGGACATGCCAACATGAAGTTGATTAAGAATATATCAACTAAAGACCATGTCTGAGGTATACCAAAACTAAACTATCATAAAGATCATACTTGTGAAGCTTGCGAAGTTGGTAAACAAATTCGAGCTTCTCACAAAGCAAAGTTTATGGTATCTACCTCGGGACCTCTCGAGCTACTACATATGGATCTTATTGGTCCGGTTCCAATACAAAGTCTCGGAGGTTGCTCATATACGTTGGTAGTTCTGGATGATTATTCACGATTCACATGGATTGAATTTCTCAAAGCCAAAAGTGATGTTTTTGAGTCCTTCTCATCCTTATGTAAAAGGATTCAAAATCAACAAAATAAAACCATAGTCTATATAAAGACTGATCATGGTAAAGAATTTGAGAATTCAAGTTTCACCAACTTTTATGATGAACATGGCATCACACATAATTTTTCCGCTCCATACACTCCTCAATCCAACGGAGTAGTTGAACGGAAAAATAGAACACTCCAAGAAATGGCTAGCAAAATGCTAAATGAATATCATCAACCTAAATATTTTTGGGTCGAGGCTATGTCAACCGCTTGCCATATTCTTAATCGGGTTTTGCTACGACCTATAAAACAAAAGACTCCTTACGAGTTATATTTTGGCAAAACTCCGAAACTAAGCTAGTTTCGAGTATTCGGAAGCAAGTGCTTCATATTAAATTCAAAAGAGTACCTTACTAAGTTTGATCCTAAATCAAACGAAGGTATATTTCTTGGATACTCGAACAATAGTAAAGCTTATCGAGTGTTTAACCTTAAATCGCTTGTGGTGGAAGAATCTATGAATGTCGCTTTCGATGAAAGTAAACCACCGGCGAAATATAAAGATCTTGTTGATCAAGAAAATGTTGAACAAGATGATATTGAAAAGGTTATTCGACAATTCGAAAATATGGATCTCGGGACTCCCGTACATAAAAATCCATTAAAATTGGACGAAAAGGAAGATGAACTTCCTCAAGCAATTCCCACTATAAAAAGTCATCCATTAGATAATGTACTTGGAGACTTAAGGAAGGGAGTTCAAACGCGATCACAAGTTTAAAACGTTGTGAATCATCTTAGTTTTCTATCTCAAATAGAACCTAAGACCGCAAAAGAGGCTTTATTAGACAAGGACTAGATTTCTGCTATGCAAGATGAATTGCTCCAATTTACTCATAGTAAAGTATGGGAACTTGTCCCTAAGCCTCGTGATACTTCCATTATTGGCACAAAATGGGTATTTCGAAATAAATTAGACGAGAATGGAACGGTAGTTCGAAATAAAGCAAGGTTAGTTGCACAAGGATATACCCAAATGGAAGGTATAGACTTTGATGAAACATATGCACCTGTAGCAAGAATTGAATCAATTCGAATGCTATTGGCTTATGCTTGTCATAAAAATTTCAAAGTCTATCAAATGGATGTGAAATCTGCATTCTTGAATGGGATTTTGGAAGAGGAAGTATATGTGAAACAACCTCCCGGATTTGAAGATGCAACACATCCCGATTATGTCTATAAACTATATAAAGCTCTATATGGCTTAAAACAAGCCCCAAGAGCATGGTACAAAAGGTTGAGCAGGTTCCTACTAGACAATAAATTAAAGATGGGAACGGCCGATAAAACCTTATTTACGAGGCAAGAAAAAGATGATATATTGCTCGTACAAATATACGTAGATGACATCATCTTTGGGTCAACAAATGATGCACTATGTAAAGAATTCTCTGATAACATGAGTAAAGAATTCGAGATGAGTATGATGGGAGAATTAAACTTCTTTTTAGGATTACAAATAAGGCAATCCGATGACGGCATCCATATCTCTCAATCCAAGTATTGTCAAGAGATGTTGAAAAAGTTCGAAATGGATAATGCCAAACCCATCTTTACTCCCATGTCTACATCTGATAAATTAATGGAAGATCCAAAAGGAATTCTCGTAGGCATAAAGAAATATCGAGGAATGATCGGTAGCTTGCTCTATATAACTGCAAGTCATCCCGATATTCAATATAGTGTTTGTAAGTGTTCTAGGTTTCAAGTAGCACCTAAAGAATCTCATATATCCGCGGTAAAAAGGATATTGAGATATCTTAAAGGAACCATCGATGTTGGTCTTTGGTATTCAAAAGGAATACCATTTGACTTAGTATGTTTTTATGATTCAGACTATGTCGGGCATTTAGTCGACAGAAAAAGTACTAGTGGTACTTGTCAGTTTCTCGATGGATGTTTAGTCTCGTGGTTTTCGAAGAAACAAAATTCCGTATCCATCTCAACAACCGAGGCTGAGTATATAGCAGCTGCAAAGTGTTGTGCTTAAATACTGTGGATGAAGCAAACACTAGCTGACTATAATATAAAATTTGATGTGATCTCAATCTTATATGATAATACGAGTGCTATTGATCTTAGCAAGAATCCCATATTACAGTGTAGATCTAAACATATAGATGTGAGACATCATGTTTTACGTGATCATGTCAATAAAGGCGATATAAAAATGACTCATATTGATACAGAGATCAATCTCGCTGACATATTCACAAAACCATTAAATTCCGAGAGATTCACTAAACTCCGCTTGAATTTAGGAATGTTGGAATTTATGAAATAATGGTTTATATAAAGAACAGTTGAGAATTATAAAGAAGTCTCAACGATAAGGATATTCTCCCGATCAAGTTATTAAGTTTATCTGAAACTCAGATTTGTCAATAAAGAAATTTATTGATCGGGTTAAGATAACTTAAATAGCCCAGATTAACCGGGAAAATAAACTTATTCGAGTGAATATTTATTATTCCATGAGATTTATAAATATTTAGAAGTCTTTCTTATACTTACTAATAATTATTTTCTAGTTAAATATATATATATATATATATATATATATATATTTTGGTCTTAAATATATGATCTAATTGATTATATAAATATATGTTATTTATGTACATATATATATTTATCTCTCTTTAATATTTATATATTTAAAAATTATCAAAAATTTTAAAGGATAAATATAATCCAGATATGTTTATAATTATCTCTTAATTATCCAGCCCAAAATTAAAAATTAACCATGCCCATATATTTTTTAACTATTTAAATCCAACCTAATTTGGTTTTAAGCCCAATTTTTATTTAAGCCCAAATGCTGATTGCATTTTTAAATCCCATATTAGGTCACACACACTGTAGAAGGGGGTTGAACACAGTGTATAGCACAATCAAATCGAATTCTAATAACACAAGTAACAGAAAACAGACTTTATTCAAAGTAATAAACTATGTTACAATATGGAACTGTCCTCTCTCAGTGATGAACTAATATCACGAGAGCTGCTAGGGTTACAATGAATAATATTCTCGATAATGATAACACTTATAGTATAAACCCTATGTCTGTGTTTATATACTACACAGTTACAAGATAATCGCTAATTGATATAGAATATAATTATGCTTCCTAAAATATATCAATCAGATATCTTTTCTTCCAAGTATTCAATTCTTCATAGAATTCCTTCTTCATGCATATCTCTTCTTATGTTTGTCTCGATCTTCTCTTCAATCAATCAACCGCCTTCCTTATCTGAATGTTTCCTTTAAGTCCTGATATTATCTTCTGATAAATATCTCCTGAACCTTAAGTACTGATGACTTAAGTTCTGACTTCAGTATAAGTGTTGATTTTAGTTAAGTACTGATTTGTCCTGTTTAAGTAAGATCTGAAAACTAAACATAAATCATATTAGTCATGACATTATCAAATATATCTAACAATCTCCCCCAACTTGTAAATTAGCATAATATACAAGTTTAGCAAATATTTGATGATGTCAAAAACATTAAGTACAAATGCATGAGAAATTGACTCGATAACTACAACTTACAGTCCTTAAAGCTTTACCAACTTTAACTTCTGATAACAACTTCAGTCTGTATTCATATCAGAATTTGAGCAGTTGTAGATCTTGACTTGGCTTCACTTTCTGATCTCTCTGATGTCAGGAGTTGTTCTGAGATAGTTCTTTAACAAACATCTCTGTAACACCCCCAAATCCGGGGTCGGGGATCCGGGTTGTCACGAGTTCCATTTCCCTTAACAACACCCAATCTTAATAAATAATCAACTACTCTGTACTGTGACCCCACAATAAACACACACACCACAAGTTATAGTCTCAGAGATGAATATCCAAAAATAATCACAAGTCGTTTTATTCCACAATTATATGTCAATACACCTTAAACAGGTTTCTGAATAAATTTACATTTCTTTGCCATTATTACAATTCATAAATATACATAATCTGATACATCAAAAGTTGAAAGCCTAGCCTATTGGTAGTTCCTACCTCAGCTATGGCGGCATCAGTGCTTCTAGAAAACTGTGGAACGTCTCCTAACCTCTTGCGAATCGGGAGCTTGGTCTGGTTCATCTTGTCTATCTGATGTTGTGTGATGAAAGAAGAAAGCAAGGGTGAGCAGCAAGCCCACCAAAATAATATGTATAATGATTAACAATATATGAGCCTTCTCATAGTACTCATGAAAGTCTTGGTCAAAAGAAATGAACCAAGTTGATATCTTAATGCGATGAAGTCACAAAATATTCAGTATATATATATATACATATATACTTTTCAAAATATTGGAAGTCCTCTTCCATGCACAATATACACAAAGTCCCAGTGTATAACTGTATAAAAAAAATATCGTTGCAAGGTGATCTCATATATCTAACCTTGTCTCAACGTTTTTCTGAAAATCTTTGTCATTCATAAGACAATTATTAATTAGATATAAGTTTAAAAGATGAAGTTACAAGATACCCCAATATACTTATATCTTTCCCAAATACTACTTGAACTACCACCGTTCAAGTTATAATTAGCTTCAAAAGTTCATCACATAGATGAGACTATAAGGCAAGATTTGAATAGATTAAATCTTTAAAATATTATCAAAATAAAATGAAGTTACGAGATACTTCATTTGATGTAAACATCATTTTGAAAACTTGACCCTGCCAACACTCAACAATCGCCCAATCGTAGCCTTTCTATCGAAGTGCTCTGGGTAGTGTTGCAGAAATTATCCAATTGGATGATGAACTCATTACGGGAGTTTGCCACGCCAGGAAGACCACTTACGATGATCAGTCGTAGTAGTACAACCCCACCATTTTCTACATGTAGAGGAGAACCTGTCGGATTTACTTGTCAACCGAACACTGAACTCCTAAGGAATGGACCGCCTTAGCGGAACTTCCAGGCCATTTGGGCCAATATAATAAGGCTGGGCCGGCGCTACTCGGCCACTTATGCCACTCCTATTTCAGATGAAATCCATGACTTTGAAACGTAAAGCTTGTCCCCACTTTCCCCAAGTAGAAACTTGTTGATACGGCTCCACCAAGAAGTCGTATCTATTTGGAAAGGAGAACTCACCGATATTTCCTAGGCGATGCATGTTAATGGATTAACTTGTTCCAAGAATTTTACTTCCCGAGTGTTGGGTAAGTAATCAATTCATTTATCAAAACAGCAACCTTGTTACGAATATAAAACACACCACAGAGCCGGATCCCTCAGGTTTTGAGCGAGTATTTAAATCCCCTTCGAAAGGAGGATCTTAAAAAAATGAGTTTTGGGATCCGCTCTAACTTTTAAAAAAATCATTTTGAAGACTCGCAAAACATTTTTAAGAATGTTTGGAGTGAAGCTGATTTAATGAAGTAAATCAGTCCCCAGAATATTTAGAAAATGTCTGAATATTATTATTTAAATAATATTCCCATAAAGAATAATCTTTATAAAATAATTGAAGTAGAAGTATTAAAACTTATACTTGAAATGAATAGCAAATAATCAAAGATATACTTATACGAAAGTAATATCTTTATTTGAATAATTAAAAGTAAGTTTGATTATCGACACCTTATTCTTTAATAAAATAAAGAATATTATTAAGTAATAAGCGGAGTCATAATACCTCGAATGAATACTATAAATAATATTCATAAAATAAAGGAGTCATACATCCTCAAATGAATATCCAAGTAATATTCAATAATAATATAAACTGAGTCATAAGCCCTCGAATGAATATTCAAATAATATTCAAATAATAAAATAAACTGAGTCATAAGCCCTCGAATGAATACTCAAATTAATATTCAATTAAGTAAAATAAAGGTATCGAATAAACCTTATTCGATCCATAGTTTTAAAAACTATATCCATATATATATAAATAAATATATATATATATATATATAATATACTCGGGAACATCGACTCCCGGTTTAGAAATATGTTCACCTTTTATCCCCTATACTAAGGGTATACGCAACTACTTGCTTATTTCTAGCATAGGTATTATGCAACTATAAGCATTGAAATCAACAGATAGATAACTAGATTACGAAACAGACATGCATATATACCATATCAGCATGCTCCAATATATCGCAAAATTTGCTAATAACAATCATGCACTATCACAAGATAATGCTTATACATATATTTACATCACAACAACAGTATATCGGGTAGAAAACTTGCCTGAGCGACTGGGGGTTACGAATGGCTCGGGACAAGTCTGGTAACCTATAAACAACAAGTAAGTTGGAATTAAACCAAAGTCACTTGTAAATCTATACTCTAACCAACTCAGACTCTAACGCTCGTTTTGCGCTTACTGATTCTCTTAAGTCACTCGAGTACCCTCGGCTCCACCATTTTTAATAATTTAACCTTTACGAGTTTTAAGGCGATTCCTTCGCGAGTGTCTTACCAACTGCCTAACACACTTACCATAAATGTTTCATGCATTAATTAACCCTTTTTGGTCTTTAACCTATGTTTCAAAGTAAGGCGAGGGGAAAAGTTTTGTTCGCGAAACGCCGTTACTTGAAACGGTCGTTTCTCCTAAACCGTGCATCGGAATCGAACGAACTACATATCAAAACGAAGCTCGTAACATGAGCTATCTAAACATGGCAGTGGTCATAATCTAGCAGGGGGTTCTCGGGTCCTAATGTTATGCACAAAAACAGTCCAAAGAAAATCGGACATTACGACGGCTATGTTTGCGCGATTACCAATGTTTAAACTACTCCAATTAACCACCAACCAACTCATAACCATCAATACAACAAAACTTCACCTAAACCATACCACATCATTCCATAATCTCCAAGGTTTTCAACTCAAACAATCACAATCAAGACCTATGAACTATAATCAAGCTTCAATTACGAAAAACACTTCCAAATCAAACCAAACTACTAATAATCACAATCCATGCTTCTCATTTCACAACACCAACCATTAAACTTACTAACAAATAAAGTAAAGGCTAGGGTTTGAAGTTTATATCTTCCTTGGGAGTTGTTAAGTTGCTAGGAAGCCTTAGGGAGCTTCCTACAAGCTTGATCTTTCCAAAGAAATCAAGAACACAAAGTTAGGCTTTGAAGTTTCTAAAAGTCCGATTTAAAGAACTGTAAAAATGAGGGTCTTACCATGATTATTTGGACGAGACTTGTGAACAAGAGTTGTAGGCCATCTCAATACCTTTCCAATGAGCTATAGAACACAATATTTGAGTGAGAAATGAAGGAGATACAGCAGTTTTAGTGTTCTGGTTCTGTTTTGGCCGAGAGCATGAAGAACAATGCCTTGGTTTCTTTTTGATTTTGATGAAAAATGATTTGCTTGGCTTGGTTGGTTTGATTTTTGTGTTTGTTTTAGTAAATTACCTAGTTGCCCTTGATTTTGTGTGGTTAAAAAGCCACCACATCTCCTTCCTTCCCATGTCATGCTTGTGTCATCCTCATGATGTCATCCTCCCCTCCTTGTCCTCTTCTCATTGGTTGGGTGACATCATCCTCTCTAATCCCTTTGATTAACTTCCTAATTGTTTGCCTAATGACCGCTGATCTGTTATACGGTTCGCTTAACTTTCGTTTTCGTTTATCGTTTGAAGGATCATACCCGGGATCTTATTACTTAGGTTCCCTTAACCCTTCTCAATATATTATATTCCTTTTATGATCCTCTCCTATAATCCTTTAATTTAAATCCTTTTTATCCTGTTACCTTTTTCTCAAATCTTTCCGTATCTAGTGTATTTCCGGGAAAAATCAAAGTGTTCGGATTTGGATTCTGACGATCTTTACATACACTTATATCCCATATAAAGTACTAATAAAATCTCAGAATATCCATATCAGAACCCCTACATAGTGTGGCATGAAAAGTTTTCTCATTCAGCAAAAACACTATTCATAAGGGTTTCAAAAATTTCCCAAAAATTGGGGTTATTACAGTCTCCCCTCCTTAAAAAGATTCCGTCCCGGAATCAGATAGAAAATGAATAGGGATACTCTCTTAGCATTGCACTTTCTAACTCTCGAGTAAATTTTCCCACATTGTGGTTCTACCATCAAACTCTTACTAGTTTGATAACCCTTCTCCTAATCACTCGTTCCTTTTTACTCTATACCCTTCCTGGTTGCTCCATATAGGTTACGTCTGGTTGCATGTCTATGCGCTCATATGCCCCTATTTGTCTGGCATCCGAATTACACTTCCTTAACATTGATACGTGGAACACGTTATGAACTTGCTACAGGTTCGGGGGTAGGGCTAGCTCATATGCTAACTTCCCAAACGTCTTAATATATCCAAGGGTCCAACAAATTGTAGACTTAGCTTTCCTTTCTTTCCGAACCTCATCAATCCTTTTTCAAGGGTTTCCAAGGGGATACCTATAACATTACTAGGCCCCCTATTTCATACTCTTTGTCCTTTTTGAGTCAAATCAGCATACCTCTTATGTCCATCTTGGGTTACTACCAGCCGTCCTCTGATTAGATCTATTATATCCCTGGTCCTTTGGACTACTGCGGGTCCGAGCATCTTGCGCTCTACAACTTCATCCTAACATAAGGGAGATCGACATTATCTTCCCTCAAGGATCTCATAAGGTGACACCTCGATAATGACATATGATCTATTATCGTGATATAACTAAATCCGCGTTAAGTGATCATTCCAAATTTTTTCAAGTCTATTGCACAGACTCTCATTATAGCGTTTAGCATTAGAGCTTTTGCTTCTCAATACCCATTCTTTTCGAGTTCGTAATCGCTACTACCTTTCGTTCCTAATATTATACTGGTTATACTTTTGCTCGTTAGCGTTCTATAACCTTTTAATAACCACGTCAACCTTAGTATTACAAATGTGTTCCCATTCTGAATACCAACATAACTTTACTACTCCTTTTTCAGCTGTTTCTATTTTCAAAAGTAAAAGAATTTATTGAGAGATCACTATGATCATGAACACTTGTTATCTCGCATAGTTAGTACAAAATGTGGCCAGCCTTTAGTACTTGACAAGCAATTAAACAATAGTTGGTATCCTACTAGGCTTCTATCACACAGATAGACAGTCATTCGGCAATACCTCCCCTTCTGGAAGGGTTGTTCTTCTCAACTTACATGAAATGAAAAGAAGAGAAAAGAACGAACTGAAGAGAATTGTATATATAAAAAAAATATACTGCCACAAAATATCTGGCTTGGAACCTACCTCTGAACTATAGAGGTTTGTCATAGGAGAACAAAACATATACGTATTTATATCAGCATCAAGTATTATAGCATCGTATTTCCCATGCCTAAATATTTCTATTCCGTCCATCATTCTATGGACCCATGCTCTTCCTCGAGCTTATACACAATCACCTTTGAAACTCCCTCGATTTCGAAAATCGAACCTGGGATCTCATTTTAGACATCACCGTTACTAGAGTTCTATGCTTGCACCGCAACCTTCCTCATATAGTAATACGACTCTCTTTTCATAAGAGGGAATAAATATTCAATAGGTAGATACTCTACTTAATTAGTCTATCAATGATAACTTATACACTACCACGACCCGTTTAGTGGTACTCAATCTCAACATCCATTCCAATACAACTCTCACGGTTGTAATCAGCTCGTTACTCGCAGAATCATTGCTGCCTTACTATGGTCCACCACTGACCCACTGTCATCATTCACTTTCCATGAAATCTTAATAGCTAACCATACGGAGTCCATACATGTCGTATCAAATCCTTCTAAGGAGGTAACATAATCACCATTTCTGATTCATGAAGAACACTCCTGATCTCAAAGGTTCGTTTAGTCCTTTTGAAACATGGTCCAGGCTCATTCTCAAGATAGTACCTTCTAAGATAGATAGCCCGCTCATGGAGATTACATGAATTAAACCTTTACCAACTACTATTACGGCTGGGTATTGCACAGTCATCAGAAGGAATGTCAATCTTCCAAACCATAATACAACCTTCACAGTTTTAACCATCATCACTGTATTCTTTTGGCACAAGCGCCTATAATTATCCTCTTACCTTTAAAGTTCCGGCCACCTCTTTGGCCTTTCCTGATAGTAAAATTTCCTTACGGTCAATGTCACTTTAACCATCTCCAAATAAATTTTCTACCTTATTTCAATCACAGCTTATGTGAAAATGCTTTCCTTAAAATCTGATGAGTAAAAAAAAAACCATTTTTCCATAAGTTATTGCCTCAGTCTTTAGAGGTTAATCACTGTCATGACTGACTCTCAATCATAATTAGAACATCTTTTATCTTAAGTCCTAATTGCCCTGAATAATTTCGACCATTACTGGTTCGATCCATACTTTCTCGTGGTTTAACACGTGCCCCACTTGGCAACATTATAACTACGTCATATTTCCTTTATCAACATTTCTATTCTTGAAAATTTTGAATATTACCTTTCTCCTTGTAAAACCTCTAAGGTTATCCTTCAATCGTTCCTCCTGTATTCCCTAGATACAGGGCATATTAAAATACCATTTACTATTACTAGAACCATTGTCTATATACTTCTGAAAAATTTCTCCACTGATTCTTAAAGGTTGTTGCTACATTAACCCTTTCCAAATCATATTGTCAAAACTCATACTGTCCCTATTAAGGGTGAAATTCCAACCTTTATGCATTCCCCTAGGATTCATTTTAAGTTACCGATTTTCTATCCTTAATTCCACCTTTAAAAGGTACCTGCATCCTTCCATGGATAAATCAAGTCATATATCCCTGATAAGGGTGTCTTATTCAATCATTCCCACCTCGATAGTCTATACCTAACTTCATAATAGCATCCTTATTCAAATTAAGGTCAATCCATATGGCCTCCAAAAGATAACAATGGTCATCCACTTTTCTTTCTTTATTTGGTAATGATAACATGGATGTTCTGGAAGATATTGGTCATGTTCAACGTGAACTTCTTCTTAATAATTCCTTATTTACTTTTGTTGTTTATCTCAACAGTCATCTCAATGTTGGGATATCTTTCATATCTGGCGTCTCCCTTTCTGGGTATCATGCCACCGGTCTTACACTTTACCTTCTTGAAGGTCACTTCCTTCACCCAATTTTCTTAATTTCTTACTTTCTTGTCTCCTCAGTCTATCCGCGTCTCATTATTTATCCTTCGAATTATCTCAAGGTTTCCTCGAATCTTCCCAACTTACAGGGGATAAAATATATATATCTCTTATACCTTCAACCATCAATTTAACTCATGGTGAATCACTCTCATCCGGACGATTACCTACTTTTCTATTTCTATTTCTACGAGTCTTTAGGGTTTCCTCATACCCAACTCCCTTATCATTCCTCAAACTCTCTTGCCTTTATATTCCTTTCTCTTATCGTTATTTCATGAACCAACACAACATAAGCATTGATTTCAAACATCCCGTCATTCTGGATTCGTGTCTTCAGAATGAATCTTGATAACTTTTACAACTTAGATTCATAATTCATCATACTCGTCTGCCTTTGTTCTGGCTCTTAAGCTTTTACACTATCTCCATAACCTTGGGAAGTACTTTCCTGAAAACAATTGACTGAACTTAAATCAGTTTATTATAATCTCTTGCTCCATGCCTTCCTTGGCCTTTCACCAGCGGGTGGTCTCTCTCTTAGGAGGGTAAGTGACAAAACAGTCTTTTGTGGTTCGTCAATCATTTAGAATCTCAAATGATTCATCTATTTCCTTTAGCCAGGCTCTTGCCTCGACTGGGTCAGCTTGTTCCTTGGAACTCTGAGAGCTTAGCGACTTAAAGGTCATGAAAGAATTTCCCACCGCACTGTCTCCTCAGGGTGGTGGTTGGGGATAATAGTCTAAGTTCTCTTTAGACAGGTCCATGAATTGCCGTATAGGGGTACCATCTCGGGTCTCCTGTCCTTACTCGACTTTTGTTTCCTCAGTCTAAATATTTCTTCCTACTCCCCATAATTGGGGTCATCTTACATAATTTAAATCCTCATTTTCCACTTCATCATGTTATGGGTTCCTTTTGTCTTGGTGGCAACCTCCCTGACTATCACGTTCAGGGTTTGCTCTAACTCTTATTCCTCAAACTAGCTTTCATCTAAGATTTCATCTTTAAGCTCTTAAACCTTTGGAACCCAAATTCTATAGGAATACCTCATTATTCCCTTATCATCTCTCTCGGTATTAATCTCATACCTATTTGTTGGCTCTCTGCCTTCATTCATCACTTTTACTGGCACAATATGTTCTTTTCCAATACTTCGGGCTGTATTGCTATCTCAAACAGCTTTTCGGTACCGGCTCCGGTTACCTTCACTACTATTTCCATTTTCTCAAAATCTCTTATAAACTCTCCAAAAGACATTATCATCTTGAGTCTCTCCTTTTTACTAAGGGCATCAGCCACCATATTGGCTTTCCCCGAATGATAAAGAATCTCCCAATCATAATTCTTGATTAGCTCTAACCGCCTCCTCTGGCGTATGTTGAGCTCTTTCTACGTAAGAATGTACTAGAGCTCCTATGGTTTGTGAATCTCACACTTCTCTCCATACAAGTAGTGCCTCAAATCTTTAGGGCAAAACTATTGCCACGAGCCCAAGCTCATGGGTGGGGATATCGAATTTTAAATTCCCTTAATTGTCTTGACGCAGACGCGATTATCTTGCTGTGCTATATAAGAAGCACCCGAATTCCTTATGCGAAGCGTCACTTACAAATCACAAAATCTCATTTTCCATCCGGCAACGCCAACATAGGGAACGTCACCAACCTTTGCTTCGGTTCTTAAAAGTTGTTCTCGAATTTCTCTGTCCATTCGAACTTCTCAGTCTTACGAGTAAGCCGCGTTAAAGGGGCTACTATCTTTACAAACTTGAACGAACCTCTGGTAGTGACCGGCCAATCCTACCTCTGATAGTCGACCCAACCAGGGTCATCAATTCATCAGTGGTCTTTTATCCAATCTCGTCAGGATCCTCCATGGGATCCTCCTCAGCAACTATCCCTTCTAGGACAACATCCTCAACCGCTACATCCTCAATATCAACATCATCCGGTCCTGCGTTAGGACGCTCTATTGGATCCACAATCTGATCTCCAATTAGTAATAAAACATCATCGCGTTGATGTTCCTTAACTTCAGGGTTCGGAGTCCCGCTACCATATACGATAATGAACTACGCTTCTATCGCTACATTTATAAGGGTTCCCATAAGGGTTTTAACTGTCAGTACTACGTTAGGTAGTCCGACTATGAACTTGGCAAGAGTTCTTATTATCTTAGTGAACTTATTATCTTAACGTCCCATCATCTCTGAGGTTTATAACGCTTAGCTCTGATACCATTTCTGTAACACCCCCAAATCCGGGGTCGGGGATCCGGGTTGTCACGAGTTCCATTTCCCTTAACAACACCCAATCTTAATAAATAATCAACTACTCTGTACTGTGACCCCACAATAAACACACACACCACAAGTTATAGTCTCAGAGATGAATATCCAAAAATAATCACAAGTTGTTTTATTCCACAATTATATGTCAATACACCTTAAACAGGTTTCTGAATAAATTTACATTTCTTTGCCATTATTACAATTCATAAATATACATAATCTGATACATCAAAAGTTAAAAGCCTAGCCTATTGTTAGTTCCTACCTCAGCTATGGCGGCATCAGTGCTTCTAGAAAACTGTGGAACGTCTCCTAACCTCTTGCGAATCGGGAGCTTGGTCTGGTTCATCTTGTCTATCTGATGTTGTGTGATGAAAGAAGAAAGCAAGGGTGAGCAGCAAGCCCACCAAAATAATATGTATAATGATTAACAATATATGAGCCTTCTCATAGTACTCATGAAAGTCTTGGTCAAAAGAAATGAACCAAGTTGATATCTTAATGCGATGAAGTCGCAAAATATTCAGTATATATATATATATACATATATACTTTTCAAAATATTGGAAGTCCTCTTCCATGCACAATATACACAAAGTCCCAGTGTATAACTGTATAAAAAAAATATCGTTGCAAGGTGATCTCATATATCTAACCTTGTCTCAACGTTTTTCTGAAAATCTTTGTCATTCATAAGACAATTATTAATTAGATATAAGTTTAAAAGATGAAGTTACAAGATACCCCAATATACTTATATCTTTCCCAAATACTACTTGAACTACCACTGTTCAAGTTATAATTAGCTTCAAAAGTTCATCACATAGATGAGACTATAAGGAAAGATTTGAATAGATTAAATCTTTAAAATGTTATCAAAATAAAATGAAGTTACGAGATACTTCATTTGATGTAAACATCATTTTGAAAACTTGACCCTGCCAACACTCAACAATCGCCCAACCGTAGCCTTTCTATCGAAGTGCTCTGGGTAGTGTTGCAGAAATTATCCAATTGGATGATGAACTCATTACGGGAGTTTGTCGCGCCAGGAAGACCACTTACGATGATCAGTCGTAGTAGTACAACCCCACCATTTTCTACATGTAGAGGAGAACCTGTCGGATTTACTTGTCAACCGAACACTGAACTCCTAAGGAATGGACCGCCTTAGCGGAACTTCCAGGCCATTTGGGCCAATATAATAAGGCTGGGCCGGCGCTACTCGGCCACTTATGCCACTCCTAGTTCAGATGAAATCCATGACTCTGAAACGTAAAGCTTGTCCCCACTTTCCCCAAGTAGAAACTTGTTGATACGGCTCCACCAAGAAGTCGTATCTATTTGGAAAGGAGAACTCACCGATATTTCCTAGGCGATGCCTGTTAATGGATTAACTTGTTCCAAGAATTTTACTTCCCGAGTGTTGGGTAAGTAATCAATTCATTTATCAAAACAGCAACCTTGTTGCGAATATAAAACACACCACAGAGCCGGATCCCTCAGGTTTTGAGCGAGTATTTAAATCCCCTTCGAAAGGAGGATCTTAAAAAAATGAGTTTTGGGATCCGCTCTAACTTTTAAAAAAATCATTTTGAAGACTCGCAAAATATTTTTAAGAATGTTTGGAGTGAAGCTGATTTAATGAAGTAAATCAGTCCCCAGAATATTTAGAAAATGTCTGAATATTATTATTTAAATAATATTCCCATAAAGAATAATCTTTATAAAATAATTGAAGTAGAAGTATTAAAACTTATACTTGAAATGAATAGCAAATAATCAAAGATATACTTATACGAAAGTAATATCTTTATTTGAATAATCAAAAGTAAGTTTGATTATCGACACCTTATTCTTTAATAAAATAAAGAATATTATTAAGTAATAAGCGGAGTCATAATACCTCGAATGAATACTATAAATAATATTCATAAAATAAAGGAGTCATACATCCTCAAATGAATATCCAAGTAATATTCAATAATAATATAAACTGAGTCATAAGCCCTCGAATGAATATTCAAATAATATTCAAATAATAAAATAAACTGAGTCATAAGCCCTCGAATGAATACTCAAATTAATATTCAATTAAGTAAAATAAAGGTATCGAATAAACCTTATTCGATCCATAGTTTTAAAAACTATATCCATATATATATAAATAAATATATATATATATATAATATACTCGGGAACATCGACTCCCGGTTTAGAAATATGTTCACCTTTTATCCCCTATACTAAGGGTATACGCAACTACTTGCTTATTTCTAGCATAGGTATTATGCAACTATAAGCATTGAAATCAACAGATAGATAACCAGATTATGAAACAGACATGCATATATACCATATCAGCATGCTCCAATATATCGCAAAATTTGCTAATAACAATCATGCACTATCACAAGATAATGCATATACATATATTTACATCACAACAACAGTATATCGGGTAGAAAACTTGCCTGAGCGACTGGGGGTTACGAATGGCTCGGGACAAGTCTGGTAACCTATAAACAAAAAGTAAGTTGGAATTAAACCAAAGTCACTTGTAAATCTATACTCTAACCAACTCAGACTCTAACGCTCGTTTTGCGCTTACTGATTCTCTTAAGTCACTCGAGTACCCTCGGCTCCACCATTTTTAATAATTTAACATTTACGAGTTTTAAGGCGATTCCTTCGCGAGTGTCTTACCAACTGCCTAACACACTTACCATAAATGTTTCATGCATTAATTAACCCTTTTTGGTCTTTAACCTATGTTTCAAAGTAAGGCGAGGGGAAAAGTTTTGTTCGCGAAACGCCGTTACTTGAAACGGTCGTTTCTCCTAAACCGTGCATCGGAATCGAACGAACTTCATATCAAAACGAAGCTCGTAACATGAGCTATCTAAACATGGCAGTGGTCATAATCTAGCAGGGGGTTCTCGGGTCCTAATGTTATGCACAAAAACAGTCCAAAGAAAATCGGACATTACGACGGCTATGTTTACGCGATTACCACTGTTTAAACTACTCCAATTAACCACCAACCAACTCATAACCATCAATACAACAAAACTTCACCTAAACCATACCACATCAGTCCATAATCTCCAAGGTTTTCAACTCAAACAATCACAATCAAGACCTATGAACTATAATCAAGCTTCAATTACCAAAAACACTTCCAAATCAAACCAAACTACTAATAATCACAATCCATGCTTCTCATTTCACAACACCAACCATTAAACTTACTAACAAATAAAGTAAAGGCTAGGGTTTGAAGTTTATATCTTCCTTGGGAGGTGTTAAGTTGCTAGGAAGCCTTAGGGAGCTTCCTACAAGCTTGATCTTTCCAAAGAAATCAAGAACACAAAGTTAGGCTTTGAAGTTTCTAAAAGTCCGATTTAAAGAAATGTAAAAATGAGGGTCTTACCATGATTATTTGGACGAGACTTGTGAACAAGAGTTGTAGGCCATCTCAATACCTTTCCAATGAGCTATAGAACACAATATTTGAGTGAGAAATGAAGGAGATACAGCAGTTTTAGTGTTCTGGTTCTATTTTGGCCGTGAGCATGAAGAACAATGCCTTGGTTTCTTTTTGATTTTGATGAAAAATGATTTGCTTGGCTTGGTTGGTTTGATTTTTGTGTTTGTTTTAGTAAATTACCTAGTTGCCCTTGATTTTGTGTGGTTAAAAAGCCACCACATCTCCTTCCTTCCCATGTCATGCTTGTGTCATCCTCATGATGTCATCCTCCCCTCCTTGTCCTCTTCTCATTGGTTGGGTGACATCATCCTCTCTAATCCCTTTGATTAACTTCCTAATTGTTTGCCTAATGACCGCTAATCTGTTATACGGTTCGCTTAACTTTCGTTTTCGTTTATCGTTTGAAGGATCATACCCGGGATCTTATTACTTAGGTTCCCTTAACCTTTCTCAATATATTATATTCCTTTTATGATCCTCTCCTATAATCCTTTAATTTAAATCCTTTTTATCCTGTTACCTTTTTCTCAAATCTTTCCGTATCTAGTGTATTTCCGGGAAAAATCAAAGTGTTCGGATTTGGATTCTGACGATCTTTACATACACTTATATCCCATATAAAGTACTAATAAAATCTCAGAATATCCATATCAGAACCCCTACATAGTGTGGCATGAAAAGTTTTCTCATTCAGCAAAAACACTATTCATAAGGGTTTCAAAAATTTCCCAAAAATTGGGGTTATTACAATCTCTCAGCATATCTGAGTTCATCAATCATCCTCCTTTTAGCATCTTTAAGCTCTGCAGAATCTTCACCAGTTTAGAAGATAGCTGCCCTGAGATCATTAATCCTAGCTTTCCTTATGTCCTGATCCAGTCTGATCAAATACGCCTTGTCAGACTCAAGATTGAATTCTACAGCCTTATAACCCAGAAAGGTAGTTATAATCTTAGCAGAGTTAGGCTTCATCTCAATAATATCACCCTTGTGATCTCTGTACTTTGGAAGATATGTGCTTTCAGACTTTATAGAATAAAGCCTATTCTGTCTCTGAATTTGATTCTTCAAATAGTTTGCAGCACTTTCTGTTATTCTGTCATTCACTTGAAGTAAAAATAAAACATGTTCCAGTTCTTCAAAATACTTCAGTGGAATAGCATTTTCCCTTATATGGTAAACCCTACCATCTGTCATGAAGTATAACAAGATGTGTTCTTTCAAGTAGGTATGGTAAACCATCTGTACAGATTCTAGTTGATTCAATCTTTCAGGAGTTGCTCCAACACCTGGTGCACTTAAGGAAGTTGGATCATTGGTTCTGTTTTGTACTCTTCTTTTATCAGCACTACCCAATCCAGATTTATCTCTTGCTTCCTTTCCAGTAACCACTTTTGCTTCAAAACCACTTGCTGCAGTCTTCAAAGGTTGAGTCTGTTTGGCTTTGGTGAATCCTGGTAGGAGCTTGAATCTATCTGCAATTGTGATTTGGCCTTGGTTGCCTCAATATTTGTCATTTCTTTTATCACAATTCCTTTGACCTTTGGAAGTTTCTTTTTACCAACAGAAGCTTCAGATTTAGAGTTAACTTTTTCTGATTTAAGTCTTGCTTCTTCTTCCAATAGACTCTCAAAGTCCATTCCTGGATTTTCCTTCAGAAATAACTGTCTTGAAATTTCTTCATCAAGATCCAAAAGTTCATCAGAACTTATCCTTTTACTAGTATCAGAAGTAATTCTTTTTCCAGTATCAGAACTTGTTCTATGACTTGTAGCTTCAGCTCTTCTTGATGAGAGACCTCTACCTTGACTATGACCTCCACCCATTCCAGAGTTTCCCTGGTCATCTTTTTATCATCCTTCCCCTTCAGTGTCTTAACAGTTTTGCATTTGGACTTAAGTACTTTCTCCCCCTTTTTGGCATCAGCAGGTAAAAAAAGAGAGACAAGCAATTCCACTGAGGATTGGATCTCATCGAGTTGATATTTTCAAAATTTCATCAATCTGAGACTGTTGCTTCTCTTGGGTCTTCTCAATGTAAGCAACTCTGTCAAAGGTAGGCTGAAAGAAAGTTTTCTTGTCAATTTTCTTAGTCATTTCTTGCTTGAGCAATTCTTCTTGAATTTTATGCACCTCTGCATGAGTTGTTGAATGTAGACCTTGAAGATGTCTAGTACTCAATGTAGTGACTCGAAGCTGTGTCTTGAAATCATCATTAATTAGCATCTCATCAGCTTTTTCCAAGTGCTCAGCAAGAATCGATTGAGAAGGAACAAAAGTAGCTGTGTTCCACTCCTTAGTCCACTCCTGTCCTCTAGGAGTTTCACTCCAAGGTACTGGTGTTTCCCCTGTAACAAACTTCTTGACTATCTCACTTTTGTGAATAGTTTGTTGAGGTGCATATCCTGATGGACCAGCTGCAGTAGCATCTATATTTATAGCAGCATCACCAGTAGTATCAGTATTTGCAGCATCAGAACTTTCAGATTCAGCATCTTCTGATAAAAGAACAGTATGAGAAGCAATTGAGGCTTCAAAATCATCCTCTAAGTGTTGATCTGCTTCCAAGTTCTGATCAACATCCATATTCTGATGCTCACCTATAGTCTGATCTTCAATGTCTAGATGCAGAGAAGGTGTTGTAGACAATTCTGGAGTTTCATTAGCATCAGTAATTGGTATTGTTGATGGATTAATTGGAGCTGTTGGAGCTTCTAAGTAAAGAACCTCAGGCACAACTAGGTTGTGAATATCAATTTCAGCACTTGTGCCTGGGTCTGCAGTAGATACTGGTTCATGTATAGGAGACACAGGTGGTGTAGTTGCTTTATCTGTAGCAGCTTCCTGAGTTGGTGACATTTGAGGTGAAGATGCAGTAGCTTCAGCAAATTCTGACTCCTTTGATATCATAGATTCCTGATCTCCTTCCTTAGCTGCTGCTTCCTCATCATCTGAAACCAGCCTGTGAGCTCTATGTTTCTTTCTTTTTTTTGAAGATGAAGATTCCTTGGGAGTTTCAGCATAAGACATTCTTCTAAGCCTTTTGAGACGCTTAGATCCCCCAATTCCAGTATCCTTCTGAGAAGAGACCTTCTCAGCTTCTGTAACAACAGGTTCTGATGCAGGAACCTGTTCCTCACTGTCTGACTCATCTCTCAGAACAATCCTCCTTCTCTTTTGTGGTGTCTGAGGTACAGTCTTCGTCCTCTTAGGCTTGGAAGATGAAGGCTTCACAATATGTGCTGATGATGAAGGTTGAGGTAGCTGTGAAGATTTGAGATGTGTTCTGATAGAGGGTTGAGTAGATTGAGGTGTATGTGTTGTAATAACCCCAATTTTTGAGAAATTTTTGAAACCCTTATGAATAGTGTTTTTGCTGAATGAGAAAACTTTTCATGCCACACTATGTAGGGGTTCTGTTATTGATATTCTGAGATTTTATTAGTACTTTATATGGGATATAAGTGTATGTAAAGATCGTCAGAATCCAAATCCGAACACTTTGATTTTTCCCGGAAATCCACTAGATACGGAGAGAATTGAGTATAAGGTAACAGGATAAAAAGGATTTAAATTAAAGGATTATAGGAGAGGATCATAAAAGGAATATAATATATTGAGAAAGGTTAAGGGAACCTAAGTAATAAGATCCCGGGTATGATCCCTCAAACGATAAACGAAAACGAAAGTTAAGCGAACCGTATAACAGATCAGCGGTCATTAGGCAAACAATTAGGAAGTTAAGCAAAGGGATTAGAGGAAGTGATGTCACCCAACCAATGAGAAGAGGACAAGGAAGGAAGGATGACATAGCAATGTGATGTAAGCATGACATAGGGAAGGAGGAGGTGTGGTTGGTTTATAACCACACAAATATAAGGTTATTAAGGTAATTAACCAAAAACAAAACAAAAAACAACCAAGCTAAGCCAAACAAATCAAAAAACACAAAATCATTTCATTCTCATCATCTTGCTCTCGGCTTTTCATCTTTTTCAAGGGCAAGAATTTCAAAAATCAAGTTCCAAGCATTGTTAAATCACAAGGTAATTATCTAAGCTTCCTTGTACATAGATATGGATATGCTATAAGTTTAAGCTCCTAATTCCTTCACAATCTCTTCCAATAAATCAAGGAAGAAGATGGTGAATAGTAACCTTCAAGAAATAACTTTAGTTTTCTTGAATTTTTATGAAAGATTAAGGTTATACAAGCAAGGATCAAGGTTCTTTTAGGCATTCAAAGCTCTTGGGTTGTGTTAGGAAGCTTCAAGGAGGTATAAACAACTTTCACCTTTAACTTATAGTTTGAACTTTGAGTTTTGATGAGTTTATGGATGGATTAATGTATATATAGAAATATCCATGTATGTATAGCAAGATCCATGTATGTTAGATAGTTTGGTTGGATTTGTGGTGATTTTGGATATGAATCTTGGTTAATGGTTAATGAATCTTAAGTTATGGTTAGTAGATCATGTTTGCGGTTGAATAAGTTGGAAAACCTTGAGATTATGGACTGACTTTGCCTTGATATAAGTTGTGTTTGATGTATTGATGATGGTTGGGTGGTTTGTAGTGAATTGGTAAAGAATTGGAGTGGTATAAATATTGGTAATCGCGTAAACATAGCCGTCGTAACGTCCGATTTTCTTTAGACTGTTTTGTGCATAACATTAGGACCCGAGGACCCCCTGCTAGATTATGACCACTTCCATGTTTAGATAGCTCATGTTACGAGCTTTGTTTTGATATGTAGTTCGTTCGATTCCGATGCACGGTTTAGGAGAAACGACCGTAACGGCGTTTCGCGAACGAAACTTTTCCCCTCGCCTTACTTTGAAACATAGGTTAAAGACCAAAAAGGGTTAATTAATGTATGAAACATTTATGGTAAGTGTGTTAGGCAGTTGGTAAGACACTCGCGAAGGAATCGCATTAAAACTCGTAAAGGTTAAATTATTAAAAATGGTGGAGCCGAGGGTACTCGAGTGACTTAAGAGAATCAGTAAGCGCAGAATAAGCGTTAGAGTCTAAGTTAGTTAAAGTATAGATTTACAAGTGACTTTGGTTTAATTCCAACTTACTTGTTGTTTATAGGTTACCAGACTCGTCTCGAGCCATTCGTAACCCCCCAGTCGCTCAGGCAAGTATTCTATCCGTTATACTGTTGTTGTGATGTATACACTTGTATATGCATTATCTTGCGATAGATGCATGTTGGTTATTTAGCAAATTCTTGCGATATATTGTAGCATGTGATATGGTATATATGCATGCCTGTTTCATATTCTTGAAATATATATCTGTTGGTTCAGTTGATAATACCTATGCTAGAGGATAGCGGTAACTTGCATATACCCTTAGTATAGGGACCCAAAGGTGAAAATATTTTCTAAAACCGGGAGTCGAGGATCCCGAGTAGATTTTGTATATATGGATATGGATATATATATATATATATATATATATATATGGTCATAGTTTTCAAAACTATTAATCGAATAAGATTTATTCGATAACTTTAATTTTATATTATTTATTGAATATTATTTGAATATTCATTCGAATGCTTATGACTCAGTTTATATTATTTAATGAATATTATTTGAATATTCATTTGAGGATCTATGACTCCGATTATTTGCTGAAATATATTCTTTATTTTATTAAAGAATAAGGTGTTAATAATCAAACTTATTTTCGATTATTCAAATAAAGATAATACTTTCATATAAGTATATCTTTGGTTATTTAATACTCATTTCAAGTATAAGCTTTAATACTTCTACTTCAATTATTTTTATAAAGATTATTCTTTATGGGAATATTATTTAAATAATAATATTCAGTCATTTTCTAAATATTCTGGGGACTGATTTACTTCATTAAATCAGCTTTACTCCAAACACTCTTTAAAGTGTTTTCGAGTCTTCAAAATGATTTTTAAAGTCAGAGCGGATCCCAAAACTCATTTTTATATTTAAGATCTTCCTTTTTAAGGGGATTTAAATACTCGCTCAAAACCTGGGGAATCCGGCTCTGTGGTGTATTTTATATTCGCAACGAGGTTGCAGTTTTGGTAAATGAATTGATTACTTGCCCAACGTTCGGGAAGTAAGCCCATCTAATTGAGTCGGCATAAGCGACAGGCCGGGGTACGGTCTATTATTGTGTAAGTGGCTGGGTGGCAGTCCATCAACGCGTGAGGGGCCGGGTAACGGTCTAGCGCGAGGTCCTAATGCGGCCAGGGTGATGACCGGTGAGTAATTCATCCATCTACAGTAGAAAAGGTTACTTATTGGTATCTTTGCCTGATCAGCAAGATATCTGGTTTATGCCAAAATTCTTTTCCTTTCCAAAATTCATTGGATGTTTCAAACTCTGTTCATACTTTACATAACAGAGGTTCCAGGAAATGTTTAAAGAGATATATATATGGGGATATATGTATATCGGGACTAAATAAAGTATCTCATAACTTTTTTATTCAATAATATTTCAAAGATTGAATCTATTCAAATCTTGTCTTGTAGTCTCATCTATGTGATGAACTTTTGAAACTGATTATAACTTGAACGGTGGTAGTTCAAGTAGTATTTGGGAAAGTTATAAGTATATTGGGGTATCTTGTAACTTCATCTTTTAAACTTATATCTAGTTAATAATTGTCTTATGAATGACAAAGATTTTCAGAAAAACGTTGAGACAAGGTTAGATATATGAGATCACCTTGCAACGATATTTTTTTTTATATATACAGTTATACACTTGGATTTTGTGTATATTATGCATGGAAGAGGACTTCCAATATTTTGAAAAGTATATATGTATATATACTGAATATTTTGCGACTTCATCGCATTAAGATATCAAACTTGGGTCATTTCTTTTGACCAAGACTTTCATGAGTACTATGAGAAGGCTCATATACTAGTAAGTATATACTAGTAATTATCTTACACATGATAAAAGATTCTAGTAAGTATCCATTTAGATACTTATATTATTGTTATCACTATATATTATCTTGCGAGCTGTAAGGCTCACTCTTGCTTTATTTCTTCATCACACAACAACAGTTAGGAAAGATGGCCAGACTCCAGCAGACCCAGCGCAAGCGCGTGGGAAGCGTCCCGCGTCTTCCCGATGATGTTGTGGCTGCTATAGCTGCAGAGGTAGATCTATTGGTAGATCAGGCATTCTATTTTTGAGAATCAATTATGTATAATTATAACTTGTGGCAGATAATGGCAATTAACTGTAAATTTATCAAGTAATCATTTTGGGTTGTAATAATTTTAAATTGTGGATTCAAAGACTTGTACTTATTTCAATTTCATCTCTGAGACTATAACGGGTTGTGGTGTGTATTAGTGTGGGGTCACAGCATAAGGTTATTATTATTAATTAAGTGAAGTGATATTGTGGAAAGAAAGACCGTGACGACCCGGATCCCCGACCCCGGATCTGAGGGTGTTACATGTGTGGTATGTTCTGAAGGTTGTTGTGGTGTCTGGGATGTGATGGTGGGTTGAACATCAGGGAAAACAGATCTGTAGGTTAGAGGATCAGCATTTACCAAGATCTGTCTTACAGACTGAGGTATCTGTAAGGGTCTAACCACCGTTTTCTTAAGGTCAGCATTTACCAAATCATTAAACACCCGTTTTGCAAGTTTAAAAGGTGGAAATAAAGAACTGGCTAGTTGAGGTTCATCAGCACAACAGAAGGTATATATAAGCTGACAGAATCTAGCAAAGTAAATTACATTCCTATCCTCTGTCATCCTATCCCCTATAAAGCCTAGCACAACACTTGCATAATCAAAATGAGTTTGGTGAATAATAGCATACCCGATGTGCTGACTCATAATCGGAATGGCATCAAAGTTGGAACAATTATTGCCGAATGCTTTAGTGATGCAGTCGAAGAAAAAGCTCCATTCCTTTCTGATATGTGCTCTTTTCAACTGTCCAAGCTTGGCCAAACTCTTCTCATACCCCAAATTGGCCATGAGCTGCTATAGAACGGGTTCCTCCGGTGTTGAGAAAATGCAGCCTTCTGGTAAGTGTAGAGCTTTACGAACTGCTCCAGGAGTTACCACATGCTCAACATCATTTACTTCAAAAATAATGCTTGGAGTACCAATAGCACCACCATTATCAAAATGCCCAGTCCGCCAGAACGTCAGGATTTGTTGACTGGAAATGACTTGAGGCTGGGTTAATGTATACCCAATCTCACTGTGTGCTAGAAGATCTTCCACAAAGTGCAAATCAGATGGAGCTTCATCATGGTTTAAGATTGCAGCATAGTTGTTGGGAACAAACTGGGCTCCATCTATAATCAAATCCTTAGGTGCCGTGAGAATAATTGAGAAATAAGTTTTCCTGTAAGGTGTTTGACAAAATGTCTGTATGAAAAAAAACGTCAGGAGATGAGATAGAATAGAAGTAAAGCAAAGAGAGATAAAGTATGAAAGTAAATAAAAGATTTTACAATCTTCTCTCTCTTTTACTTATACACGGTAGAAAAAGTAACCGTTGGACACCTGTCAGACATGCAGCAGTAAAGAATAATTGATGGGCACGGGAAAACAGAAATCATTAATTATCACATGCAGTTTTTCAAGGAAAAACCGTTCCATTTACCAAGTAATCCCATTAATTTAGGTAGTTCAGTTTTAATTTAAAATTTAAACTGTTCTCACTTATTAAATCATTTTCACTGCGAAACCAATATTCTGTAAAAATACACAAAGTGAGAGAATGACCAAAAAAAATAAATCAAGTAAACAGGTACTGGCACGACAGAATCAGAACTTAATTTGTATCAAAAATAAAATGGTCATCAGAATATGGATAAATCAGGATTTAAAAAAATGCATCAGAATTTCAAACCATCCAGAGACAAAATCTTGCAAAAATAGAAAATTTCATTAACATATTGAGAAAATACATTCATGAAATTTACATTACATCTCAACATTACAAGATTATCCTAAGCTACAAATCCTATTTCTTCTTCCTACTTTCAACAAAAAGAACAGCGAGACGAATGATTCGCTCCTGCTGTCGAAGAGCTTCCAACCGTTCTTCTTCCAATCGCTCAACATGGCGATGGTAATCCATATAGAAGAATAAGAGGTCTGTCAGAACCTCTTGGGGAACAGAGTCCCAAATCTCATCAGGAATGGCAGTAACATGCCATTTCTGCTGCCATTCTGGACAGCTCATGGTGAGAGAGAAAGTATCATAGTTCAGAGCTAAGTTGTAATTAACCATGATTGTGATGAGTGAAGAAGAAATGAGTTTTAGAGTTTGAGTTGTAAATGAGAGAGAGTTTGTGAGGAATTTAGAGATGTCCTGGCTGGAGTGAAGTGTTGGTTTATATAGGCAATAGAATGCCAGGAGACGCAAGGAAAAATTAATGTTGACAGGTAGAAATAATTCTACCTCGTCTCCCTAGACTGAGGAGAATAAAAACAGCCATTGAAAGTGTAAAACAGGGTTTAATGCGCACAAGAAACAAGTAAACATTATTGTGCATGGACGTGTACAACGAACCCTAATTGTAGTGACTGTTAATATCTCACCCGAACATATTCTGATGTAAACTGGGACTGTTTCAGATTTAAACCATAAATAAGTCAAGTAAAGAATCAGAATTTAATATCAGAACTTAGACTTATAACAGAACTTAACAGTCATCAGAACATGATTTCTTAACTCGAAAAGTGAATGCCTATCTCTGTAATTCTTCACACAAATTCTGATTTTGGTTCTTCAGAACTTGATCATCAGAACTTTCATTAGAACCTGTCCTCAGAATGTATGCAATCTGACACATAAACTGTTCATTTAAAACAACATTGATCACCACAGTAATTTTCATCATTCATATGGAGTGTAAGTGTGTGCATTAAGCTAAATATCAGACAAGGAGTAAAGTCTGATTCACTCCAGTACATCTTAGAAATAAGGCATAACTAAGAACTTTACTTAAAATCTTTCATTATTCTAAAGCCTACTATTGAATGAGTTCATGCATGAGTCCACCTCAACTGTTTTGTGCTTATTTTATGGATCTTTTGAAATTCCATTTTACAGTGGCTTCTCAGTGTAAGTGAGTCACGACTGCTTATCAGAATTTATGCTATTATCAGAGTATTTCTCCAGTAATCATAGAGTGTGAAAAGTCACCAAGAAAAATAATTATTTATTTTTCTGATGCATATTACGTAATACCAGCAATACACTTTGTTCGTCCCTTCTAAACTTTTATTCTAGATCTCAAAGGAGTACCTGATTTTTATTCCTTGTTCTTTTCCTTTTTCTTTTGATAAGTGAGGTTTATCAGCACTTAGTACATTCAGCAGATTTACTAACATCAGAACTTAACAAATGAGAAGCATTATTCTAGTTTTTGACTTAGTAATAAGATAGGCAAACTAAACTTAACTAAGCTCAATATCAGAATTTGCTTGTGTCAATAGATTTCCACATGAATAATTACTTCTAACATGGTATCTTTAGTATATTAAAGACTACAAGGTCAGCATCTAGCACAGTTATCCTCATAGGATTGAATAGTCACAGAAACAGTCATATCACTATCAGAGTTTAGAAATTCACATCAGACAATAATCAGTACTTAAGCAATTTTCAATTAAGCACAGAATATATAAAGACAGTAATATCTGTAAATACTGATCATAAAGTCTGATGCAGCAGAACAAAAGCTAAGCAGATTTAGAGAAAAAACCTGAAACCATTCCAAGTTCATTTACCAATCTTGTAAAAGTAGCTTCGCACAGTGGTTTTGTGAAGATATCGGCTAGTTGTTGATCTGTTGGAAAAAAATGCAATTCCACTGTACCTTCATCCACATGTTCCCTTATGAAGTGGTACCTAATGCTGATGTGCTTTGTCATTGAGTGTTGAACTGGATTACCTGTCATAGCAATAGCACTTTGATTATCACAGTAAATAGGGATTTTAAAATATGTTAACCCATAATCCAGTAACTGATTCTTCATCCAAAGAATCTGTGTACAACAGCTTCCTGCAGCAATGTACTCTACTTCTACAGGTGATGTGGAAATTGACTTTTGTTTCTTGCTAAACCAAGAAACCAATCTGCCTCCAAGAAATTGGCAGCTTCCACTTGTGCTTTTCCTGTCAATTTTGCAACCTGCAAAATCTGCATCTGAGTAACCTATTAGTTTAAAATCTGATTCTTAGGGATACCAGAATCCCAGATCAGCTATTCCCTTAAGATACTTGAAGATTCTTTTCACAGCTGTTAAGTGAGGTTCTCTTGGATCTGCTTGAAATCTTGCACAAAGACAAGTAGCATACATTATATCAGGTCTACTAGCAGTTAGATAAAGTAAAGAGCCAATCATACCTCTGTAATCAGTAATATCTACTGATTTACCAGTATCCTTATCCAACTTTATTGCAGTGGCCATGGGAGTGGATGCACTTGAACAATCTTGCATTCCAAATTTCTTCAGCAAGTTTCTGGTGTACTTGGTTTGACAAATAAAAGTGCCTTCTTCATTCTGCTTGACTTGAAGGCCCAGAAAATAGCTAAGTTCTCCCATCATACTCATTTGATATCTTGACTGCATCAATTTGACAAACTTTTTGCAAAGTCTGTCATTTATAGAACCAAAGATGATATCATTAACATATATCTGAACCGGAAGTAAGTCCTTTCCATGGATGAGGTAGAACAATGTTTTATCTATAGTTCCTCTGTTAAATCCACTTTCCAGAAGAAACTGAGCTAAAGTCTCATACCATGCTCTTGGAGCATGCTTAAGGCCATAAAGTGCTTTATCAAGCCTGTAGACATGATTTGGATATATGGGATCTACAAAGCCTGGAGGTTGTTCAACATATACTTCCTCCTCCAATTCTCCATTGAGAAAAGCACTTTTCACATCCATTTGAAAGACAGTAAACTTTTTGTGAGCATCATAAGCCAAAAATATCCTTATGGCTTCCAATCTAGCAACTGGTGCAAATGTTTCATCATAATCAATTCCCTCCTGTTGAGAATATCCTTTTGCAACCAACCTTACTTTATTCCTTGTAATTATGCCATCACTATCAGTTTTATTTCTGAATACCCACTTTGTACAAACAACAGATCTGTTCTTTGGTCTTGGCACTAGGGTCCAGACTTTGTTTCTTTCAAATTCATTTAACTCTTCCTGCATTGCTTGCACCCAATCAGCATCTTGAAGAGCTTCTTCCACTTTCTTTGGTTCAGTCTGAGAAAGAAAAGAATTGTAAAGACATTCACTTGAATTAGGTGTTCTAGTTTTGACACCTGCATCAGGATTTCCAATTATTAAGTCAGGTGTATGTTATTTAGTCCACTTCCGTGCAGATGGAAGGATTTCTCTAGAACTGGATGCTCCCCCATGATCCATGCTATCTTCATCATCATTTTCTGATGCTCCCCCTGAAACTATGCTCTCTGAGTTGGATCCTTCAGTATTTAAGTTTTCAGAACTATCAGAACTTGGCTTATCAGAACTTGATGAATCAGAACTTGAAGAGCCAGTTGAATGTTCTGATGCTTCTTGATATGTGGTTGTATCTTCAGTATGCTCCCCCTGCACAGGTGCATTCTCCTTTGACGTAGTCATCATAGTTTCAATGACATCAGGGTTTAATCCATCAGAGTTTGCAGTATCAGGATTTAATTCTTCATTTTTGAATCTCAGCTGATCATGATCATTGAAATCTTCAAGTCCAATAATCTTCTTATCATCAAAAGAGACATTGATAGATTCCATGACCACCCTTGTTCTCAAGTTGTAGACTCTGAAGGCTTTTGTGGAAAGTGAATATCCAACAAAGATTCCTTCATTAGCTTTTAGATCAAATTTGGATAGCTGTTCAGGATGAGTCTTAAGAACAAAACACTTGCATCCAAATACATGAAAATACTTCAGATTTGGCTTCTTTTTCTTCACCATCTCATATGGTGTTTTTCCTTGCTTGTTAATGAGTGTTATATTCTGAGTAAAATAAGCAGTCTGCACAGCTTCAGCCCAGAAATAGGTTGGAAGCTTTGCTTCATCAAGCATTGTTCGTGTAGCTTCAATGAGAGTTCTATTCTTTCTTTCAACAACTCTATTTTGCTGTGGAGTTCCAGGAGCAGAAAATTCCTGCTTGATTCCATGGTCTTTGCAGAACTCTTACATTGTAAAATTCTTGAACTCAGTGCCATTATCACTTCTTATTATTTTCACAGAGTCTTTAACCAATTTATCCAGTTGCTTGACATGATCAATCAAGATAGATGTAGTTTCACTTTTTGTGTGCAAGAACTACACCCATGTGTATCTGGTGAACTCATCCACTATGACCATAGCATATTTCTTCTTTGCAATAGACATGACATTTACTGGACCAAATAGATCAACATGTAGAAGGTGATAAGGTTCAAGAATTGATGATTCAGTCTTGCTCTTGAATGAAGATTTCCTTTGTTTAGCCTTCTGACAAGAATCACAAAGACCATCAGGAGCAAATACTGACTTTGGCAGTCCTCTCACAATATCTTTCCTGACTAGTTCATTTATATTGTTGAAATTTAAGTGAGAGAGTTTCTTGTGCCAGTTCCAGCTTTCTTCAATTGATGCTCTACTCATCAGACAGATTGCAGAACCATCAGTACTTGTTGAAAGCTTGGCTTCATAAATGTTAACATGCCTGTATCCTTTCAGAACAATTTTGCCTGTAGATTTACTTACAACTTCACAGTGTTCTTCAAAGAAATCCACATGATAACCTCTGTCACAGATTTGACTAACACTCAGCAGATTGTGTTTAAGTCCTGATACCAGAGCTACTTCTTTAATGATGACATTCCCAAGATTGATATTGCCATATCCCAATGTTTTTCCAATGTTGCCATCTCCATAAGAAACATTTGGGCCAGCCTTCTCCATAAAGTCTGATAACAGGGCTTTATTTCCAGTCATATATCCTGAACATCCACTGTCCAGAAGTAGGATGTTTTTCCTGTTGCCCTGCAATCACAAAGACCACTAATGATTAGTTTTAAGGACCCATACTTGCTTGGATCCTGTGGCCTTATTAAGTTTGTTAACATTTGCAGCGGATTTAGCATCAGAGTTTATGTTAACATTTTTCTTATCAGAATTTACACTATCAGACTTTGAATCAGAACTTACACTAGAAGGAACAATGCTAACTTTCTTTAAAGAAGGTTTTATTTGATAATAATCATAGTACAAACTATGATATTCCTTACAAGTATAAATGGAATGCCAAAACTACCACAATGAAAACAAGGATTTTGTGGCTTATATCTAACAGACTGACTCTTAACTCCTGACTTTGAAGGTAAGGAGTTTATGTTCTTATTCTTCCTGCAAAAAGAAGCCAGATGGTTAGAACTTCCACAGTTATGACATATTTTTCTAGGATCATTAGGAACAGGTTTATAATCATTGCTTTATTTACACCTTCCTTTCCATTCCTATTTTTCCTAAGTGATTTTACCTTGTCTGCATTCTTAACATCTTTCAGCTTATGCTTAAGCTGCTTCTTTGTCATTAAGCTTATGTTAACTTCCATTGTCTTTTCCTGTTTTAGATTGTCAGAAGTTACTTCCTCTTTAACTTCTGATTTCTCAGTATCAGACTTTACAGCTACAAACTTAACAGGTTTTAACTTTGGCTTTTGTTTAACAACTATAGGCTTAATATCTACAGTTCCTTTATCATTCTTATCATCTCCATAACCTAAGCCCTCTTTCCAATTTTCACTACTTAACAAATTCTGAGTTGTTCTGCCAGAGTTAGTCCAAGTCCTGATAATCTCTCTTTCCTTTTCTAACTCAGCTTTTAGAGATTCATTTATTTTAAGTACTTCATCCCTAACATAGAAAGCATCATCTCTATCTTTCTGAGTTTGATGGAACATGACTAAGTCTTTTTCTAAATAATCATTCCTCTTTTTACAAGCAAGATTTTCAGAAGTTAATCTTTCACATGTTAAAGTTTGATCTCTATAGCTAACGAACATGGTTTTAAGATATCTTCTCAACTCATTAATATCATCAGTATGAAAGGCATAAGTAGTTTGAGGTACCTTTAACTCAGCAGCTTCAGTACTGCTTTCAGCATTTGCCATATCAGCATTTGCCATCAAGGCATAGTTCTCCTCATTTTCAGAATCTGAGGTGTATGTCCAGCTTTTCTTCTTTATGACAAGAGCCTTGCCTTTGTCACTCTTCACTTTCTTGCAATCAGGAGATATGTGGCCTTTCTCACCACAGTTGTAGCATTTGACATTTGTGTAATCTCCTCTGTCAGACTTCCCTCCTTTGCCTTCAGATTTTCTGAAATTCTTCTTATCAGAACCTGCACCTTTCCTGGAAAACTTCTTTCCCTTCCTGAATTTCCTGTATGCAATCTTTGTGATTCCTTTCACCATAAGAGCACACAGCTTCATCATTTCTTCATCAGCATCCATCTCAGGAGAGCTTTCAGTTTTTGAGTCACCATCACTATCAGAACTTGATGACTCAGTATCAAACTTTGTGAAGAGCGCTTTACCCTTGCCTTTCCTTGAGGTGGCTGCCTTGGGAGATTCTTCTTCAGCCTTAAGAGCAACTGTCCTTGACTTTCCTCCTTTCCTCTTGCTTCTTTGTTCCATCTCAAGTTCATGAGTCTTGCGCATCCCATAAATTTCATCAAGAGTCATTTCATCAAGATTATAGTTGTCTCTTATAGTTGTTACCTTCAAATCCCAGCTTTCAGGAAGAGCTAACAGGAATTTAAGGTTTGAATCTTCAAGATCATACTCCTTATCAACCAGTCACAAATCATTCAAGAGTTTGACAAATCTGTCATATAAATCAGTCAATGACTCATTTGGCTTTGAGTCAAAGTGTTCATACTCTTGAGTGAGTATTGTCTTCCTGTTCTTCTTAATCAAATCAGTTCCCTGACATCTTGTTTCCAAGGCATCCCATATCTCCTTTGCAGTCTTGTAGTTAATTACCCTGTTTGACATTACATTATCAATGGCACTATGCAGCAAGTGTCGTAGCTTAGCATCCTTAGCAATTGAAGCGATATCTTCAGCAGTGTAATCACTCTTCTACTTTGGTACAGACTTTGCTGCTTCACCTGCAACTGCAACTGCGAGTTTTGTTGGATTGTGAGGTCCTTCCTTGATTCTGTCAAGATATTATGGATCTGTAGCTTCCAAAAACATAGTCATCCTCACCTTCCATATGGGATATTCAGACGGTTTCAATATGGGAACTCTAATAGCCTCATATCGACTATTGATTTGTGTCTTTGGGGGTTCTTCAGTTTTGGTGGGCTTAGTTGGAGTTTCTACTTCAGACATGATTGTTTTTGGATCTTAAACTGTTTGTGTGTTAATAGATAGGCACTGATACCACTTGTTAGGTCACACGCACTGTATAAGGGGGTTGAATACAGTGTATAGCACAATCAAATCGAATTCTAATAACACAAGTAACAGAAAACAGACTTTATTCAAAGCAATAAACTCTGTTATAATATGGAACTGTCCTCTCTCAGTGATGAATAAATATCACGAGAGCTGCTAGGGTTATAATGAATAATATTCTCGATAATGATAACACTTATAGTGTAAACCCTATGTTTGTGTTTATATACTACACAGTTACAAGATAATCGCTAATTGATATGGAATATAATTATGCTTCCTAAAATATATCAATCAGATATCTTTTCTTCCAAGTATTCTATTCTTCATAGAATTCCTTCTTCATACATATCTCTTCTTATGTTTGTCTCGATCTTCTCTTCAATCAATCAGCCGCCTTCCTTATCTGAATGTTTCCTTTAAGTCCTGATATTATCTTCTGATAAATATCTCCTGAACCTTAAGTACTGATGACTTAAGTTCTGACTTCAGTATAAGTGCTGATTTCAATTAAGTACTGATTTGTCCTGTTTAAGTAAGATCTGAAAACTAAACATAAATCATATTAGTCATGACATTATCAAATATATTTAACATCCCAACCATCCATATTTTACCCTAACAAATCGTGTGCGTTCATTTCCTAAAATATAAAAGCGTACACTGTTGGAACAGTGCACACTCTTGTCTAACCCTAATCTCCGAGTCTCTCTCTTTCGCCTCTTCTCTCCGCCTCTCATCCGAAGAACCCTAATTCAGTTTCTTCGTTCTTCAATCTTTAATTCTTGATGAAACTCATCAGATACTATACTTATAATACAATAATCGTAGTTAAGAGTATACGATTAATAAATCATGGATTGGTTGGTGAAATCAAATTGATTTCCGATGATAAAAATCGACGATTTATACTTAAATCGAACGAGAATCATCAAATCGAACAGTTTATATATATATATATACACTCAATTATTTTTGATTTGAGTAATTGATTCAGCAAAAACCTAACTCGATTTCAAGTTGTGTGACAGGAGAAGACTGGTTATTGCGATATATTCACGGAGAAAAAGATACAACGGCTGCATGTGAGGAAAAATGGATGAATCGGAAGTTGACTCAGTCCGCGACTGAGTCAACCAGGTAAGTCCTACTAGTCAGGCCAGAATGTAGGCTCAGGTGAGGTTTTCTTGGTTATCTCAGTCTCAATTTATTGAATCTGTGGTTGAGGTCATTGGACTGAAATTGAGTCGAACGTAAGTTAATTAAATCGTATCTAATGTTTGATATGAATAATCTGTGATGTGTTTGATGCCAGTGTGATTTGATATTATTCTTTGTTTGCTCGAATTAAAAGTATTAAGTTTCGGAATATCGTAAAATCATATGGTTGATATGGAATTTGTGACTGTATATAAGTTCAGTTTGAAAACCTTCTCTTTAAATTCCATTAATCTATATTGTTTAAGTCTCTGAAAATCTGTGTTGAATTGATTTAATAACTCAATTCTGCTTGTCTTTATAACATGAACCCTGGATAAAAATTATGATTGATGCTTTGATTTATATTAATGTTAATGGTCAAATTGGAATTGATAAGTGTATTAAAAACTCAGTTGATTTGAATTCGACTGTATTTTTGTTGCTATGGTTAATTGAAATAAGATTCATGAATATTATATGCTTGACAGTCAAATTCTTGGTTTGTTTATATATATTGGTACCTTGTTCTAACTGATGGTGTGTACTTATAAATATATAACTAGATTTTTAACTATGAGATTTAATCTGCTTAACAAACTGAGAATTGCTAAAATGACTTGTCTGAACTCTAGTTGTTAAGCACTGAGAAGCTATTTAGATATGATGGTTAATCAATCAGAGCCTGATTTAATTGATATTTTTGTGAAGTCTGTGTTCGGTAACCTGTTGGAAAGTTGTTGTTAAACCTATACTAAATCATAATCTGTTGGTTTAATCAAACTTAATATGGATTAACTATTTTAATAGAGTAAAAGAATCTTATACAGTTTAAGGTAAACTTTGGCAAAATCTGAGTTATAAATCTTGAATGAAGTTTAAGTATAAAGACTCTGTCATGCTTCTCTATGCTAAATGTATGAATAAATATGTGTCAATAACTCTGCAAAATGTAACTTGTCTAAATAATCCAGAGTATGGATGTGTGATAAACTTGTATTTATGCTATTAATCTGATTACTTGCAAAATATGAGCTGTTCAATAAAGATATATCATGTCTGTCAAATCAGTTTAGCTATCACCTCTATAAGCTACTTTCTACTGTGTATATCTGTGTTCATTCAGTCATTTCTAAGCGCTATGAAATCCTGTGATAAAATAAATGCAATATCATCAAAAACTCTGTGTTGTTTGGACTATTTGTTTATTGCTACTTACATGCTAAATTATAATTATCTGAGATCATACTAGTTAATAGTATTCCATCTCTAAGATTATTGAAAGGTTAAGTCTGCTTAATTGTGTGATCAAATGAATGTGCAAAATGTCCTGATTGCAGTCTTAAGCTGAATTCATTGAATCTGGATAAGAAATGTCTTGTGTACTGAGTCTGTGCATCATGGTTGATTGAATATATATAATCTGTGGACTTATAGTGCAACCCTGTTTACTATTCTGTGTTTGTTTGTGCTTAAGCAGTTATAAGAAATCAGATAAGGTATATTGTAGACTGGTTTGTGTAATAATAAAAAAATTAATACACTCACACACCAGCCCTCACAGTAAGACCTGGCAGGGGAGCCTTGAGCATCCCTGTATCTGGATCACTACTGTGATTAATGGCCACTTAGAACAATTAGGTGACTTTTTATAACTTATTGCATTTAAAATGTAATATCTGTTGAAAATGATCTGAGTGTTTCATTTCCTTGAATGCTATGTGAATTAAATGAAAACTGACTGTATATGCTCTGTTATGTGTTAATGTGCATGACATTCCTTTGGTTACATCTCATTAATATCATAATTTCTTAAGAAATAAATATAACAGATCTTATTTGCATTAAAAATTCAGTTCTTCTAACAAATTCACTTCACACACAGCTCATCCTTAAATGCTTCTGCAGTACAAGTACAGTTCATGTGTAGTAGAGTAAGCTAGGATGTCAACTTTATGTCTCACAATTTCCAAAATCTGTACTTATGTACTGTGTTGTTTTCTAAAGTAGACAAAAAGACAAAATTTTAATACATATTCTATTTGCTTGCTGGAATAATTTATGAATCTGTGTCAAAGTGCTGCATTACATCATTCTCTCATATGCATCATCCTAGTACCTACTTGGATTTTTGTATAACACAGCCATGCATGCATTAAATGTGTTTCACTGTTCATGAACAGTAATTTTTTTAAAAAAAAATTTCTTAAATTTTAAATCTTTTCTCCTTACATCTGTATTAAATGGTTATATATACTTGCATATCTTATGTGATGCATTCACACACACACTAGTTGCATAAATTCCACTTCACTTGCAACATGAACCCAAATGCTAACCCTTTTCACCCTAAACCAAGACCACTAATTGAAAACCCATATCTTCTTGAAGATATGGAGAAAAATTAGTTTCATCACCATAAGACCTCTGCCTTCAAACCTATTCCAACCTCTCTGCCCAAACACCATCACAAAAGACAACTCCTTCCAAGACAATACAGAAAGGGATATAAAAACCATACCATCCCTTTCTATCAAAGCAGAAAATATCAAAACCCTAAATCCCCTAACCCTAGACCTCCTAAACCCTTACAAGCCAAAGTATACACCAGAAAAGCTAACCTAAGACAAAACACAAACACCTCTATGATGAGTTCTATCATGGGCTAATCGTGATCATGGGGTCGTTACGGATTTACAATGGATGTCTTTAGTTAGTTGTTTAATACCTTGGTGTGTGATGATTGTATGATATCTAGCATAGGTTGTGCTTATTCATCTTATGTGCTTCGTGAACATATAAGATAGTATGTTAATCTCTTGTGAAGCGACAGTGAATCTTGAGATTTAGAACTTGCCATGCTAGCATAGGTTCATGTATGTGTATGCATGATTAGTGGGTAACTCTAACCGTTTTACTTGCCCTGTATAATGTATAATCATTTTACCTTTGCATCTGTGTGAGTTGCCTTGTGAGGACATCTTCTCTCTGTTTGTTTTTAACAAATCTGAATTTGAACTAATGCTTGGCACTTTTTGTAAATCTGACATTCCTGATGGTTTATGTGACATTAACTGTGGTATTCATTTCAAACACTTTACTGGCACTTTTCAGCATATTGCTCTAATTATTAGGGCAAATGTTATGCCAAAACCAAATCAAAGTAAGTACTTTGATTTCTTTGATATGAAACTCATGTACCTTTTATGCACAAACAAAATCCACTTCAGTATCTCTTATGTTATTCTTCTAAACATGATCAATGCACATCTTGTAGATTATATGCCTTATGGTATGCTAATCTCATCTTTCTTTGCACTTTGCAACATTAACATGCCTGAAGCATTTTCTAATCTTGCTGATTCTCAAATCACTAATGAACACATTAGGCTACAAGTGCCCCTGATGCACTGTGAGCCTCAAGAGGCAACTCCCACAGTTATTCCTCAATTCATTAGAGAGGAAGATGTGTTTCTGTCTAAGTTTGAGTCTGTTAAAACCATGTTTCATGAACTATAACTTGAACTTAAGAGGGTTAAGGAAGAGAATAATGAGATTAAAGAGAAAGTAGGAGCACTAGAGAGTCTCACTTCCTCTTGCAAACATAGAATTACATATTTAGAGCATTTTGCTGCATCTACTCTAGGAACTCCCTGCATAAATGATCATGATATTGTCTCTTCTTTTCAAGTCTCTTCTGCATGAAAACGCTGCTATGATTCATGAGTTAGAAGAAGTTAATGTGGGTGCTAGAGGTCAACTGATTGATAACTTGCCTGATTTGGTTCATATTTGTGATGCTGATGGAAATGTGATTGGTTAAGTATGGTTGAGTCTGCTATTTGATGAAGTCTGCTATGTGCTGTTGTACTGGTACTTGCTGTTATGTACATGTTTTGCTACTTTCTGATGTAGTTATAATTTGTAAGGATTCTGTGTTGGGGTTTGTAATATTTAAATCTTATGATCTTTGAATTTCAGAAGTGTATGCACTTCTTTGGTTTGTAATGAATTAAAATAGGTTCAGGAATTTGTTCAAATTAATCAGTGAACCACACTGATTATTGAGAACACTTTTGATAATATATCATGGCTTGTTTATTGCAAATCTGTTCTTATCTTTCTTATGCAGGAATTTGTAAGCTCTGCCCTATGTATCTTGTCTAAATTTGGTTTATACTGTTAGAATAAGGGTCAATAATGCTCAAATCTGTCTAGCCCGGTCTCTTGAGACAATTAATAACTTCTGAGTTATATTTTTAAAACAAAGTATACGTTGTTATCTGTTCTACAGGAAGTTCATAGTTAATAACCTTAAACTGATTTGATGCATATATTATGAACAGACTCTGTATACACTGTATAGATACTCCATCTTTGATATCCTACTGTGAACTGTTATGACTAACAAATTACCTCAGGGTAGTTTTTGTCCTGCATCAAATTAACCTGCAGGAACAGTCACATGTCCTAGAATGAACTCAAGAAGAAAAGAATGGCTAAATTAAGTTTTGTGCATCCAGCAAAAGCTTCAAAATAGTCACAAGGAACACCACCTGCATTCCCAAGCAATCTGACAGAATCCATAAGGTAAAAACAGGTATATACTTTTCACAGCCTCTCATTATATTTCACATACACACACTAGGTTGCAATATTATGTTCCAGTCTCCAACCATTCCAACTGCACCTTTGTGGTAATTGGCTGTGTAAAAGTTTTAGTAATATGGATTTCTAAGTATTATTGTTTTTGGTCAGTTTAGACATTTGATTCTTCCCTAGTATGTATTTAGATTTCCACACTATGTAGTCTGTTACTCAGACCTAGATTAGACATATTGTATTAATGTTAAAATTTGTCAACTTAGAATTGTCTAAAGGGCAAAACAGATTGTATTAGTGTTAGAATTTGTAAAACTTAGAATTGTCTAAAGGGCAAAATAGATTGTATTAGTGTTAGACTTTGTACCAAGAACACGGTTTGTATTAGTACAGTCTTTGTAATTTGTGGTTGAATTATGCTCTCCAGTATATAAAACCTTTAGACTGTTGTTTGTACTAATTCAGATATACTCCAGAGTACAACAAAATAAAAACGTCTTAGTACAAGTTGTCAAAAGAATAAAGAACTTGCTACAATCTTAAACTGACTTTTCAAATATAAGTTCAATTAGATGGCTAAATTCACACCTTCTATAAAAACTGTTCTAAAAATACATATGTGGTAAATCAAATTTAAAAGAGGTTTTACCATTCACTTCATATCTTTTAAAATCAAATCATGCATGCTTAAACACAGTTATTCTAATTTGCACAAACTATATCAACTATTTTCCTACTTACATGCATAGATTAAAAATACCATGCATGCAATATAGAATTCTTCCTTATATGCTCAAACTGCATGCACTTGACTAGATTTATGATCAAATTGTCATGCTTCCTCGTAACTATATATACACTCTTTTTGGCATATACCAAACAAAAGGGGAAGAGAATGTGTGATCTATTTCAATAAATAAAAATTTGGACCCCTAAAATTCTAATCTTTTATACTTGCTATTTTTTTATACAAATGATCTATCTGTGTTCTATTACTGTATGATACATCTAACAAAGTATTTTTTAGCATCTCAAGAAAGAGACTCAATCTCTAAGTAATTAAATGCTTTATTTGCAAAATATTTTTCAAAAATTCATGCATACACCAAGGGGAAGCACCCACTAATAATTTTATGTTTGTTTGGCAAATACCAAAAAGGGGAAGATTGAAAGGATATCTTTGATATATTATTTATTTTGGTATTTGTACGATTAAACATAAAATTAAGAACACGTAGATCCTCTCCATTAGGACATGAATTTAATTGATCCAAATCAAAGTCAAAAAGTCAAACTAGCAAAATCATGTCTTTAAAACAGATAAAAGAGATATTCCATTCTTGCAAATTATCAAAACTATATCTTTATGGAATATATCTCTAAGGAAATATGATCAAAGAAGAAACATCAAAATATGATATTTCTTAGATATGTGTTGCAACAGGAATATGGGCAACAAGCTCGAATAAAAAATATATCAGAAATATTCTTTAGAAGTCTCGTGCTATATCAAAAATATTTAAACTCTTCGCTCCAAAATATATCTCTACATATAATCAAAAGAGTTTTTATTCAAAGATTATTAATATTCATGATTGGAATATTAATATCCAGTTCTGCAACTCAATTATGTATACTTACAGTATTTTTCTCCTGTTTCGTAAAATCAGCATTTCTCGGAGAAAATTATTCAAAAAATACTCAAACGCATTTCCTATCACCCAAATATATCACATATATTAGGAAATATATTTTAAGTATTTATACAAGTCAAAACTTTGGTCAAAAGATCCATCTCCTTTAATTCAAGACCAATGGTATTTTTACTCGGAAGAAAGGCTGACAGAATAGTTCCAATTTTAGATAAAATACATCCACATGCTAGAATGACTTGAAATTTGGTATGGATCATTTAAATGGTATTTTCTAAGTATGTTAAAAATTTCGTAGCTTTCAGAGATTTTTTGTCCGGACTCAAAAATCGAGGCAGTAGGTCCCACAGTTGACCAGGTTTGACCTAGCTACCATTGACTAAAGTTGACCAAAACTTTCAGGACATCATTATATATTATTTAAGTAATTATCATATTTTTTATGGTATTTATTTAAGAGTTTTTGGGGTGGTCATAATTAATGGTGCTTAATCCTTAATTAAAGTAATTAAAAAATGATTAAAAGAAAAGGAAAATATATATTTCCGGCGAATTTTTCCATGAACTATTTGTCAAAAGTGGTTAGTTTTAGCTTCTTATTTGAGTTCTTTATATTTAAGCTTTGTACTTAACTTCTCTACTTCATATTAAGCTCTAATACAAGCTCTCTTATTAAGGAAGTTCTTAGGGAGAACTTAGATTCGAACTCGGAATTCGAATAAGTACTTGATCTTCGTAAAAAATCATTCCAACGAGAAGATCTAAAAAGAAAAGTACTTTATCTCCAAGGGGAGATTATATTTGACACAAGTACGAGTTAGCCAATTATTTCTTGCACTTTAATTGGATCTTGGCTAACATTCATTCGTGCTCATAAAATAATTACGAAGTAAAAGTGTAATCCCTTCTATCATCTCTAGTGTTCCGGGGGATTATTACTTGTCTCATATAAACACTTCATAATTTGTCAAATCTTAAAACGGATCGTACGAGTTAGACAATTACTTAACGCTCTTTAACTGGATCTTTTCTAACTAATAATGTACATATAAAATATTATGAAGTAAAAGTGTAATCCCTTCTATCACCTTTAGTGTTCTGGGGGATTATAGCTTGTTCCATATAAACTACTTCGTAATCATCCGTTAAAATTAAGGACGAATCAAATCCACGAGTTATCCAATTAATTTACGCTATTTAATTGGATCTTGGCTAACACATATCATGTATATAAACAATTACGAGTAAGATCGTATAAGCCCCTTCTAACATCTTTAGTGTTCCGTGGGGTTATACTACGATATCTATAAAATACTCGTAATTAATCGTCCAAACTTCGAAAGCACAATCTTAAGCCAATTACGTGTACTTATTTAATTGGATCTTGGCTAAGACTCATAAATTTTATAAACGTGCTTGAAGTTAAAAGAGTATACTTTGACCGTATAATCGTCAATATACAAGTATACCTTAAAACCTGAAGTTAATATTCTTAAAGGTAAAATTACAACTCCGAGGTTGTAATTAAAGTATTCATCGATCCATAAATACTTAATCGAACGAAGAAGAATACTAAAGAAGTCATAAGCCATAAGTGCTTAATATAAAAAGGGACTTCTCATATTACTCCACAACTTTATTAAATCTATAAAGGAGTAATTATAAATATACTTGACCATCTTGTTTTATTTTAAGTCAAGTATAACAAATTAGTTTTAATATTCTTATTTGGATATTATACTACTTGTGGGATAGTACAGTAATATACTAGTTCAAAACAAATTTTTTCCTACTTGTTTTGTTTCGTGGATTGTCTTGTTAGTTTTGTAGTGAGGTGAAGTGACGTGAGGTAATTCTCGTTCTAAGACCCAAGTCATAGACGTACTAACGGGGAGTTAGTAGTCTTCGCACCGTGAAGAAGAGGAAAGACCCAAAACCGGATCACTAAGATCCAAGACCGGCAAAAGCTAAGGAAGCCAAGCCCACACAAAGGCTCTACAACAACTTTGAAGAAATAGCGGGGAGTTATTGTCTAAGATAAGTTGTGTAGGTAATATATTTATTTTGAGGTGATGACACTTGTGTTACGCACCAAGATAAATACTTGTAAAGGGTGTAAAGGATTCTCCGCCTATTAAAGGAGCGAGTTTATTATAAGGGAAAATCCCGAGTCCGGGAGAGGAGCTCGGGGACTGGAGTAGGGGTGAGCGAATCTATTAGAGGTTGCGCCATCGCGAACTAGGATAAAATCACCGTGTGGTATTTTCTTTCCTTGCACTTTATCTTCCGCACATATAAACTGCATAACTACTTGGTAAAGTTTTAAAAAAAGGGAAAAAATATTTTTAAAACGCCTTAACAATTTTTAAATTGGTAATTAAGCTATTCAACCCCCCTTCTAGTTTGAAATAGCCCTCATACGGGACCTTACAGAATCCTTGAAAATCTTGTACATCTGTGACCTTCCTTTGTTAGTTAATCTTGGCCTTTGATCTTACACTCTTCACACTTCTTTTGTAGACTTTTCAATCTGAGTGATTAGATCGTTTGTTGATTGATAATCTTGAATCATTAACTTGCCTGCATTATGTACTTGAGGTTCATATCGAGATCTCGAGTTTGTTCTATAAAGAACTGACATCTCGATAAGTATAATAGTTTATCAAGATCTCTGAGTTCTCTATAAGTGTCTTTGACTTGTCGAGGTCTCTGAGTTCTCTATAAGTGAAGTTGGCTTGTCGAGGTCTCCAAAACTCTACATGTAGAAATGACTTGTCGATATCTCTGAGATCTCTATATGCATTTTGACTTGTCGATATCTCTGAGATCTCTAATAAGAAATTGACTAGTCGATATCTCCAATCTCCATATCTTCATTTTGACTTGTCGATAACCCTGAGTTCTCTATATGCAGAAATGACTTGTCGAGATCTCTGAGATCTCTATATGCATTTTGACTTATCGATATCTATGAGATCTCTAATGAGAGATTGACTTGTCGATATCTCCAATCTTCATATCTTCATTTGACTTGTCGAATCTCTGGGACTTCTGATAAGTGGCATTTTATACCACTTAGAACGTCTTATAATGGCTTAAATTGATGTCTTCAAATCAAGTGTTTTGTGTATTTGATGCATTTTTTCTAGTGTTTTGCATTTCAGGGTATAACTTGCGTATGTAGGAAGATTTGATCAAAAATAAGCCTAGAAAGTGCTTGGCATTGGTTGTGGAAAGTTAGGAGCAGAATGCAGCAGAAATCAGGAGCAGAATATGATATTTTCCAGGATCTGGGGCGGCCGCCTGGGAGCTGAGGCGCCCGCCCGGGAAGCTGGGGCGGCCGCCCGGAGACGGGAAATTAAAATCTGATTTTTACACTTCTTATTCCGATGGACTTCTGAGACAGCTGGTTCTTGCTTCTATATAAGTAATCTTCAGAGACGTTTCATGACCTGTGGTATCAAGCAAGGAGCAAGGAGAGAAGAAAGAAGACCGTTTTAGCACATCGCAACGAAGAAGAGAAAGCATACAATTTCTTGTGATTCTTTTATTCGTTGTAACAGTGGATGCTAGTTTTCTTTACTTTGAACCTTATTACTCTTGTGACGTACTCTGGTTTTAATAAATATTTTTATTAGTTTATACTGTGTGTTATTTTCATGTTTTCATATGAACCCATGGTGACGATGAGTTCTATCATGGGCTAATCGTGATCATGGGATCGTTACGGATTTACAATGGATGTCTTTAGTTAGTTGTTTAATACCTTGGTATGTGATGATTGTATGATATCTAGCATAGGTTGTGCTTATTCGTCTTATGTGCTTCGTGAACATATAAGATAGTATGTTAATCTCTTGTGAAGCGACAGTGAATCTTGAGATTTAGAACTTGCCATGCTAGCATAGGTTCATGTATATGTATGCATGATTAGTGGGTAACTCTAACCGTTTTACTTGCCCTGTATAATCATAATGAATAACTTGCGCTTAAATCGTTATGTTGTCAAATTCTGTAGACATAATGGGTATCAACATAATTGATGCCTATTCAACTTCTATCTTAATTGTGGATGTTTGGTAGAATGGTATTAGTACAATGAAAGTTGGCTTTTACCAGTTTCGTGTTGTTCGATTAATATCATCACCGTTACATGCTAAGGGTAATAACAATGACTATTGAAGGAAGTAGTAATGAAGTTATTATAACGACTCGTGTATTTTTGAATTATTTAAATATGTAATTGTGGAAGTGTTAAATAAATAAAGTATGTGTATAGTTTTTGTCAGCTCGATGTTGTTTTATTATTACTTATGTGTGATTTATGGTATACAGGGTGGTTCGTGTAGTTATTGAGTATATTGAATTGTTTGCACTTTTAAAAATAAATTTAGTGCAAATTTATTTGCATAAATATTTGGAATGTCTCTAAAATTGTTTTTGTGATTTTACAATTACAATATTTATTTTTGGGATTTTATAAAATTTAGAAATCAATATTTCATTAATTATTTAGCCCTGTATGATTTTCTCATAGCATTTAATTGTAAAACTCTGTTTTGAATTCTAGAATTCTTTAAAAATTATGAAATTCATATTCATTTAAGTTTGAAATATTCCGAGAATTTTATAATTATTTCGGGAATTTTCGGAGTTAGTTTCACCCGCGCGTCGATTCGTTTAATTGATAAAAGCGGGTATAAAGTGCGTTTTAGGAATTGTTTTAAAATTTCGAAAGTTACATTTTTATAAAATTCGGGATATGTCTAACATTTTAAGACTGTTTTCGTGATTTTCTGAATTTATTTTAAGTGCAGCTCAGTTCGTTAACTATAAATGCGGGTAAAAGTTGTGTTTCAAAATTTATTTAAAAATTACGAAATTTACATTTTTATTAACTTCGGAATATTTTTAATATTTTATAACCATTCTCAGAATTTTTTGAAATTGTTCTATGTGCCACATGGTTCGATAAATTACGAGATACGGGTCTGAACCAGGCTTGCAAATGAAAAACCAGACACATGTCGACTGTTAAAAGGATTCACAGACACGTGGCAGCTACTTATTTATGGTTGTTGCAATGTGTTGTTTAAAAAATATATATAAAAATAAAACAGAAACAACAAAATACAGTCCTCTCTCTGATCTCTCCCTCTCAGTATCTTTAATCTCTCAATTCCTCTCGGTAATCTCTGTAATCGCTCAACCCTCTTGCTCTCCTTTGCTCTTATTTCTTTATTGTCTCTACTTCCTTCTTCCGTCCTCTTCCCTGTTGGTCCGGTCACTACTATTCAGTTTTTTTCCGGCCGTTTATGTTAAGCTATCGCCTGTCCCTGTGGGCTTGGTGGCTTCGATTCTGCTCAGGTTGGTTCCGGTTTATTGCGATTTTGGTTCCTCGATGCGGCGCCCTCCAAACCCGGGTCAGAAGTTTGGGATCCACACACACACCCCTTATTTATAACCTGCTTATAACAATAATAAAGATAATAATAATATGCAGTGGCCCTACTTACCAACTACCACGGACCGCAACAGGTTAAAGTATAACGACTCGTGCACTTTTGAATTATTTAAAAATGTGATTATGGAAATTATTAAATGAATAAAATATGTGTATTGGTTTTGACTGCTATGTGTTGTTTGATTATTGATGTGTGATTTAAATAGTACCGGAATGTCCGCGTAATTAATTATGGAGTCATATTGAATTGTTTTCATTTTCAAAAGTGGAATTGGTGCAAATTTATTTGCGTAAATACTTGGAATTTCTCTAAAATTGTTTTTATGAGTTTATAATTACAATAATTATTTTTAGGATTTTATAAAATTAAGAAATTAATATTTTATTAATTATTTAACTTTAAATGATTTACGATTACCTTTATTTGTAAAATCCGTATTTAATTCCAGAATTTTTCAAAAATCACGAAACTCATATTTTATTAAGTTTATAATATTCTAAGAATTTTAGAATTATTTCGGGAATTTTTTAGGATTAATTTCACCCGCGCGTTATTTCGTTAATTGTTAAAAAGCGGGTACAAGTTGCATTTTAAAAATTGTTTAAAAATTTCAATATTTATGTTTTTATAAACTTCGGGATTTTTAGAAAATTTTAAGACTATTTTGATAATTTTCTGAATTTATTTTATGTGCGGCTTAGCTCGATAAATTATGAATTGCGAGACAAAACCGGGCTTGCAAGTAGAAAACTGGACACATGTCAAACTGTTATAACACTGCTATACACTTGCTACACACAGATTTGCTGGGTTGCTACAATTAAAAATAAAATAAAATAAATATATAACCAATAGATGGGTACAATCAAATTATCTCCGGATTGTTCATATCTCTCCCCTAGTCTCTCTCGAGTTTCTCACTTCAATTTCCTTCTTCTCCGGCTTTGGGTAAGCTTTGGTGCCGCCCGTTTCTTTTCCTCTGTTGCCAGCCGCCGCCGGCCTCTTCTCCGGTCGGGTGGCTTGGGCGATGCTGTGTACCTGTTTTGTTTACCAGTTAACTTCCGGATTCTTTTTTTGTTCTTACCCTTCTATATGTATATGTTCATGCATATATATATGTTGGTTGTGTATCAGGAGTGTGTGTTGTTATGCTTCGTGCCCTGTTCTTTTTATCTCCGGCCGCCACTGTGTGTTGCTGGCCTGGTGGCCGGCGCGTGTATGCAAGTATTGTTGTTGTGTCTGTGTTATGGTTGTTGCTAATTTAATTCGGGTTTAATTATTTTCTACAGGAACAAATTTGATTAGTATTCATGATGTAATCTTTGTGCGGGAAGAATTGTTTAATTATTTATCGGAGAAATTCGTGTGGAAACCCGGAATTATTCGGGCACCGACGAATTTTACCGCCGTCCGTGATGAATTTCGATGAGCAGACGGTGGACGATGATGATATATATCTGATTCCTAATATTTTGAAAATAAAATACGAGTAATAATTAATAATTATGATTGAATTGGAATTTGAAATTGTGTGGATTTTGATTGATATTGTTGGTTTGAAGCAGTAATTGGATCATTGTTGCGATTGTTGTGTTTGGGATTTGACGTCGATTGATGTTTCGACGGGTAGTCCGATAAACAAAGGAGACGCTGCCCGATTTCTGGAAAACTGAATTATGTAAATACGGGAACGTATCCAATGATTATCGGGACGTCGAGTGACTATATGTATATGTGTATGTTTTATATTCGAAACTTGGTTGTACGATGTAATGAAATATTTTTCCAAATCGATAACCCTGATTTCGTAAAATAAATAGTATATATATATATATATTTTCCGAAATGAACACCGAACCGATCTTTGAGATTGTGAACCCTATTTGTTGCTTGTGTTATTACAATATTCATAATTACGAGTCGGGTTTGAATATCGTTAGGTAAGAATTAGTATCGAGGATATGTCAAGCATACCTAGACGTCTAACGTAGGGTATTTCGACCCTGTAGGTTATAATCGGGAAACTGAAAGTGGACGATGGACTAGAGATGACCTAGTAGTCAGTCGACGAGCTCAATAGAGTTTCAACAGAAAAACTTGAGTATCAAAGTCGAATCCAATGGGATCTAGTGATTGGACGGTAAAGCCTGAGCGACAGAGTCGGCTCAGAATTAATCAGTAATAGTTGTAAAGCCCTGTAAGGCAAGTACTTCTGAACTTTTCTTCAAGATATATTGCCAATATTTTCGAACTGTTTTATAACATGTCGCTATTATTCAAAATAACTCCTATTTTATAATGCAAGTGCTTCAAACAATTTAACTTTGAACCCTGATTTTTCTTGATCTTGAGCCATAAGCCTTATTCTTTGTAAACCATCCTTTGTGATCCTCAGACACCAAACCACACAAATATGATACTACACCTCAAATGTATAACTACCAAACACCAAATACTGGAACAAAATTGTTTGAAAACACAGGAACTTTTATACTCCAACCATTCTTTATAACATCAAAGAACTATACTTTGAAAAATCCTTACTGGTCTAATACCTGATCCTTTACAAATTGGAAACTGTTTCTTATACATACCCTGATATACCCTTGTAATACTCAAGAATTACATCACGCTTTTATACCAATGCTTTATCGCTGTTGATTATGATCTTGCTTGTCAATTTACATTGTTTATTACACTAAATTATTTTAGAATTGGATACTTTTCTTTATGTGGACCAGATTCGTGGTCAGACCAGATTCGTGGTCGAATTAGGCCAATGTGTGCCTTGGATCCAGTTCGTAGAGCAGAGTTGTGTGCTTCGCTCGGGGTTAGTGGGTGACGGATTAGCATCCTAACCTTGGTTTTTAAAATTTAAAATGAATATCCAATTCTACTTATTAGTTAAAAAAAGAAACTTGATTCCTCTGAATCATTTCATTTGATTATTGCTTAACCTTAGTTATCCCTATTAAGACTTGCTGAGCTAGTTAGCTCACCCTTGTGATTCTTTTATATATTTTACAGTTGAAAAGAATATGGATGATAGTGAAGTTCCTCAGTCCAAAGTGCGGGCTAAGGTTCCAATTGAGTTGGATCGAGCTAGCAGAAGCTTCTTGCGGTAGAGAGATAGTCAGATTGTAAGAATGATTTTATTACCAGTGTATGTTAAATTAGTTGGCATTTGGTACGTTGTAATAAAGGTTAAGATTGTGGCTTATTTTCATACTTTAACCTGTTGCGATCCGTGGTTATGTGAAACAGGGTCATTGCAAATAATATTTCCTATACAGGTTTATATATTTTGTATGTGTTGTGGACCCCAAACTTCTGACCTGGGTTTGGAGGGTGCCACAGGTTGGTATCAGAGCTACATGTTATAAGTCACTGAAATAAGCCTAGATTGTCAGGATTGGGTAAAGGGTTAGGATTAGGAATAGGAAAAAAGAAGGATAAGATGTCTTGAGGATAAGTGCGACTATATAATAGGTCTCCGGCACGGTTCGTGTTGCAATTCGAGATTCTTAGCTTGTGACGTGATTTCCAGACAACGGCAATGGCAGATCCTGATTTCCCTGTATCATCTGATCGTTTGGAGCTTTCCGTTTAAGGATCGTTATCTTTTCTCGGATTTGATTTGCACCCTGTTCCTCTATCAGTATTAACGGTACTACCTTCTGTTATGACAGTTGCACCACTTCAAGCTATTTTACGCTATTTTACCACCTCTTGATACGAAATTACCTATTTAAGAACCCCCATATGTTTATTCTTGTTTTACTGGACATTCGGTTGTGAGTGTATCTCTTAGGTTACCCTACATCCTGTTCTATACCCCCAATTTAGAACTTGTCCTATGAAGCAATTGTACCTATGAGGATGGACTCGGGAGTGCAGTGAATGGTGAGTATTGAGATACAAATAAAGGTGAGAAGAAGTTTAGAAAGAAGACTCACGTGTTCTGGAGGATAGTTGTTGTCAGGTTTAAAGAAGCCATTACTAAGTAGGCCACCCATGACTAGCTCTTGGAATGGATTAGATAAGTACTGAAAAGAGAAAGTTAGAGGAGATTACGGATCTGGAGATTTCTTGAAGTTAGGTAATGGTGTTATGATAATATGACATATATTTTAGCAAGATGATGTGACATTAGCCGACTTGTTGACTGTTGGATAGTCTGTTTTACTTAACGATTGTATAGTTAATAAAGGGAGTATTACCAGTATGGAAGCTTGATGTGAAGCTACGAATAAGATAGCATGCAACGACAACTGAAGTTTTTGTCGATTAAGGAAGAAAAATGGACCCAATAAAGGAGAGAGGGTAGATTGAAGTAAATGGATCTTTATGTGATCGTTTCTTTAATTTGGTACCTTGTTATAAGAAGGAAGGACAACAACCAACTTATATAGTAAGGACAACCAGGTTTGTGATTTTCATAATTTTTAAACAAGTTTTCGAAAAAGATTTTCCTTACAAAATTTCTAAAAGTCTTTTTGAATAAAATAAGTTTTAAACACTGGTTTTCAAGTTACTACTTGAGTTTCTTGTTTGTTAAAAGACCCGGATTACCTGGAAGGATATTTATTTTAGACTTGGTATATTGTTAATTCAGAGGATAAAGTAACCCGCAATTATGAAGAAGTTGATTATTCCTAACGATAAGGTGTAAATATTGTTTAACAAGGTTAATAATAGAATCCGTGTACAGAGTAATTATTCATCCAGTTGCAGAGACCCGTAAAGTTTAAAAAAATTCATTGATTTAAAAGAAGCCCGGGCGTGATTGAAGAAGATTGGGAAGATTTCCATACTTTTCTAAAGGAAGAATATTATTAACAAAAGGATCGTTATGCTGAATGATTCGTGGTTATTCTAAATTAAAAAGAGGAAACTTGAAGTTATCTGGTAGGAACGCCATTATGATCGAAATGTTAAAATATTATACGTGTAGGTGTGATGGAAAACACGCAAGACTTAACAAGTAATAATCTACCATATTGTTTAATTTGTGAAAGCATTTCAGCGTATCTTCTAAAGTTATTTTATGACACAATTGGGATATGATCGAACAAGCTCAAAAGATGAATACAAGTGAAATGTGAATGGTGACCAATGGTATTGTTCTTGTCTTCAATATTACAGCGTATATTCCTTTTTGAATCCTAAATAAGTATGAACTTCTTTACTTAAATAAACTCTTTGCTATGATATCGAAAAGAAGGATATTGCATTCCTTTCAAATTTAATTGTTTCCCTCAAGTTTTGCTTTCTAAGTGGGACAAACAGTGTTATGGTTAGTCACTTTGTCAGAATGACGAAGAGTCGGGTGGGACGCCAGCTAATCATGTGTTGTATGCCATATGTTATGAAAGACTGGCCATCTTAAGTACCAATATGGTTGTCTCATTCACATCCAAATCATTATTTCTTCTTTCTTTTCAACTTCAAGTGTATTGAATTATGAATCCTTTTAGTTATTTTGTTATACCGTCGTTCTTTGCAAAAAAAATTCAAGTAAAAATCAACGTATTCTGAACCAAGCGGGCAAAGTTCTATCTACCTCTCATGTATGAAAAGGAAACAAGGATACATGGCAAGAATTGCATATCACTAGCCCCAGTTCGGGATGCACTAAGAGTCAACGGAATTTACTTCAACAAGGAATACGTCTCCGAGAACGAGAGTTTATGACTTTTCCTGTGAAATAGATTATTTAGAATACGGATGTGATGACGCGAATGATTATTGTGGATACTTTATGCGTTTAAGTATTGAAAGATGTGGGAGCAACTTAATTGTTTATCCCTCAAGGTTTGTTGATGAGATGAATTACCATGTTGAATTGATAAGATTATTACTAAAAAATTAGCAAATCAAGGACGTGTAAGTGTTAAATAAGTGAGTACCAAGGGTGGAAATCAGATTTCTGACAATAAGTTGTGAAGAATTGATGTCATTTGAGATAAGGGGATTTGACATTATTCTAAGGAATGGATTAACTATTCAAGCATGATGCCCAGATGAACCATCGTGATGAAGAGATAGTCCTGAAGATGTTAAATGAGAATATGATGAGGTATAAAGGAAGAAGGAGGGTAAAGAATTTGTTAACGATGATTACGGTGATCGAGATGTGAGCATTATGGTGATTATGAGATAAATAAAAGTCAGAACCAAACAAAATTTGAAGATCTTATAGCAACTAAGGAGTTTCAAGATAAGTTTCCAGATAAGTTATCAACATTTCCTCCAAATAGAAAAAAATGAAGCTCGCGGTTGACTTAGCACCTGAGACGAAGCCAGTGACCAAGGCCTTACACATAATAGCACCAGTTAAAATGAGGAAGTTAGCAAAGCAGATGCAAGAGATGTTAGAGGAAGAAGCGATTAGACCCAGTGTATCACATAAGGTGCACCGGTATTAATTATTAATCAGAAAGATGGAAGTATGGGATTATGCATCGACTAGCGAAAGCTCAACAAGTTTACTATCAAGCGCAAGTATCTGTTACCTCAACCCAATGATTTGTTTAATCAAACGAAAGAAGCAAAGTACTTTTATAAGACTGATTTAAGACTTGGTATTTCACCAATTGAAAATTAAACCTATGGATATATCAAAGATAATTTTCAGAACTAAGTACTGTTCTCGTATTGTCATTTGGATTAACTAATATACCAGTAATATTTGAATTTGATAGACAGAATCTTTAAGGAAGGTCGGGATAAGCTGTAGTGTAACACTTAAAGTTAACGGAGGACCTTGCAAAGCAATTAATGATAACTGGGGAGTCGAAAAAGAAAGAAGTTGTATGAAAAAAAATTATAAAGTGAAAGTTTTGGTGGTAGAAAGCATAAATAATCAGTGAAGAGGAGACCAAAGGAGATCCAGTAGAAATTAAAGTTACTATGAATAAAGAAAGACCAAAAAAAAATACCAACAAAAGTGAGAAGTTTCACCATGGACCGGTTATTACTGAGAATTTGTGCAAGATTTCCTAAAAGTTGCAATACCTTTGACGAAACTAACCAGGAAAAGCAAGAAGTTTATGTAAAATGGAGAAGGGTGAAGAAAGTTTTGCGAAGTTAAATGAAAGAGTGATTATAGCACCTGCTTTATCACTTTGAAAGTATCGAGGAGATTTGGTAGTTTATAGTGATGCTTCTCATAAGAAAGTAGGATGTGTGTTGATGCAGCACAGTAAAGTTATTGTATATGCATCCAGACAACCGAAATCTTATGAGCAGAAGTATCCTACTCATAATTGGGACTAGCAGTAATAATATTTTCTTTGAAAGATTGGGAAACCTGATATGTATGGAGAAATGTGTAAGATATATACGGACCATAAGAGTTTGAAGTATGTATTCACGAGGAAAAGCAGATGTAGAGGCAGGCGATAAGCAAAAAGAAGAAAACGAATATAGAAACTGTACCAGAAGAATTATCTATGGTATTTTAGAAGTTGAAGTTGGAAGTCAGATATATAATCCCAAGGAAACAAGGATGGGTAGTATAACCTTTCAATCAGAATTGTTGAGAAAAGATAAGGAGATGTCAAGGGAAGATAATGGTTCATGATGTTAACAGTGAGAAAGAGGAAGATTATGCATCCAGAAGAACGATCACGATATTCCTAGGTTTTCTTCCAGCATTTAGATGTTACAAGTAAAAAGAATTAAGAAATGAGATCCCACAGGGAATTCACAATATAAAGTATTTAAATTATTGAAGAAATGTCAAGATATATGGAAATTTAAAGAAAAATAGTGATAATCTGGTATAAGAAGGAAATCTCAAAATAGATTGGGAAGTGTTGAACATGTCGAAGAATTAAGGCGAAGTATCGGAGGCCTAGTGAACAAAGCAGACCAAGGAGTGGTTTTACAAGAGGCGAATCGTAAAATGTACCGGTGATGTTATTGAAGAAAATGAATGAAATTATGAGATTATGTGCTGATTAGTGGGAGTTCAATAAAAGGACGACTAAGAATAAGTGACCCCTATAAAGAATTGATTACTTACGAGACCTAATTCAAGAAGTGTGTTATATCTCGGGAATTAACTTAAGTTCTGACTTGATAACATATTAGAGATTATGATTAAAATGAGTTATGAACATTATAAGCTCTGGTGATATTATGCGAAATAACAAATGTATCAATTGATTATAAGGAATTAAGGAACATGGTGTATAAGGAGTACTCAGATAAGCAAACTGTATTTATTGATAACATCCTCAGTTATTCAAGGAATAAGAAAGTCTGTGTGGAATACCCAAGGATTTTTCTTCAAAGATCCGAAGGAAAGCAACTATACGTTGAGTCTTCAAGAATGAAATTTTGACTAAGGTTAACAAAAAATTCTGAATTAATCCATTAACAACTACCTAAGTAAAGTCGTATAGTAACAGATGCCTTATGCCAACAGAAAGGATTAGATGTAATCAAGACCACCGAGGAGTTAATAAACGAATTGGAAAGAGTGGAATATAAAGTTCAAATACCTGAATATGATAATAAGTGAATATATGAGATTACTTTTCAGCCTTAACTGATGAAAAAGAGTAAGAGATGTTTAAATGTTTGGATACTAAGTTGAAAATGAGCACCGCCTACCATCCTTAAAGAAAGGGTCAGAGCGAGGAAGCGATTCAGAAAATATAAGGTATGTTGAGAGATTGAATTTCAAGAAAAACTGGGATGATCATTTACCATCAATATCAGCTTTAGAATGCCACTTTACCAAGCCTTATGTGAACGCAAGTGTAGGTCCCCATTTTTATTGACATAAAGTGGGAGAGAGAAAGTTGTAAAATTCTAAGTTAATTCAGCACACCAAGAGCGTAGTAATATTGATTAAAGCAGCTCGGAGTAGACAAAGAAAGAAGGCGAAACTGTATCGAAAGAGAATATGAGTATAGAAATAGGACCAGTAGTGTTAGTACAAGTTTCATCTTGAAAGAGACTGGATAAGTTTGAGTAGAAGGGACAGATTAAGTCCTAAAATTAATGAACCATTCGAGGTATTGATAAATATAGGTAAAGTTGTTCATAAGTTGATGTGACCGTCACAACAGTATGTACATACAATGTGTTTTCCTGTCAATGTTAAAGCAATAAGCATTCGATCTGAATTAAGCGATTGATTAAGAGCCAACGGGCTCTTGTCCAATTTTGTTCTGCATATAGTGATCAATCCAAATTCTTGATCGTTCAAGGCAAATCCTTGGAAATAAGTATATATCTATAGTGAATACGTTGAAAATTCTCGAGTAGAAGAGTCTACTTGGAAATTAGAGTCAGATATGCTTGACAAGTATCCTCACTCGTTTAGTTAGACCAGATTCTGAGGACAGAATCTTTTTAAGGGGGGAAGGATATAACGACTCGTGTACTTTTGAATTATTTAAAAATGTGATTATGGAAATTATTAAATGAATTAAATATGTGTATTGCTTTTGACTGCTATGTGTTGTTTGATTATTGATGTGTGATTTATATAGTACCGGGTTGTCCGCGTAATTAATTATGGAGTCATATTGAATTGTTTTCATTTTCAAAAGTGGAGTTGGTGCAAATTTATTTGCGTAAATACTTGGAATGTCTCTAAAATTGTTTTTATGAGTTTATAATTACAATAATTATTTTTAAGATTTTATAAAATTAAGAAATTAATATTTTATTAATTATTTACTTTTAAATGATTTTCTGATTACCTTTATTTGTAAAATCCGTATTTAATTCCAGAATTTTTCAAAAATCACGAAACTCATATTTTATTAAGTTTATAATATTCTGAGAATTTTAGAATTATTTCAGGAATTTTTGGGATTAATTTCACTCGCGCGTTATTTCGTTAATTGTTAAAAAGCGGGTACAAGTTGCATTTTAGAAATTGTTTAAAAATTTCAATATTTATGTTTTTATAAACTTCGGGATTTTTAGAAAATTTTAAGACTATTTTGATAATTTTCTGAATTTATTTTATGTGCGGCTTAGCTCGATAAATTGTGAATTGCAAGACAAAACCGGGCTTGCAAGTAGCAAAATTGGACACGTATCAAACTGTTATAACACTGCTATACACTTGCTACACACAGATATGCTGGGTTGCTACAATTAAAAATAAAATAAAATTAATATATAACCAACAGATGGGTACAATCAAATTATCTCCGGATTGTTCATATCTCTCCCCTAGTCTCTCTCGAGTTTCTCACTTCGATTTCCTTCTTCTCCGGCTTTGGGTAAGCTTTGGTGTCGCCCGTTTCTTTTCCTCTGTTGTCAGCCGCCGCCGGCCACTTCTCCGGCCGGGTGGCTTGGGCGATGCTGTGTACCTGTTTTGTTCACCAGTTAACTTCCGGATTCTTTTTTTGTTCTTGCCCTTCTATATGTATATGTACATGCGTATATATATGTTAGGTGTGTAGCAGGAGTGTGTGCTGTTATGCTTCGTACCCTGTTCTTTTTATCTCCGGCCGCCGCTGTGTGTTGCTGGCCTGGTGGCCGGCGCGTGTGTGCAAGTATTGTTGTTGTGTCTGTGTTATGGTTGTTGCTAATTTAATTCGGGTTTAATTATTTTCTACAGGAACAAATTTGATTAGTATTCATGATGTAATCTTTGTGCGGGAAGAATTGTTTAATTATTTATCGGTGAAATTCGTGTGGAAACCCGGAATTATTCGGGCACCGACGAATTTTACCGCCGTCCGCGATGAATTTCGACGAGCGGGCGGTGGACGATGATGATATATATCTGAGTCCTAATATTTTGAAAATAAAATACGAGTAATAATTAATAATTGTGATTGAATTGGAATTTGAAATTGTGTGGATTTTGATTGATATTGTTGGTGTGAAGCAGTAATTGGATAATTGTTGCGATTGTTGTGTTTGGGATTTGACGTTGATTGATGTTTCGACGGGTAGTCCGATAAACAAAGGAGACACTGCCCGATTTCTGGGAAACTGAATTATGTAAATACAGGAATGTATCCAATGATTATCGGGACATCGAGTGACTATATATATATGTGTATGTTTTATATACGAAACTTGGTTGTACGATGTAATGAAATATTTTGCCAAATCGATAACCCAGATTTCATAAAATAAAGAGTATATATATATATATATATTCCGAAATGAACACCGAACCGATCTTCGAGATTGTGAACCCTATTTGTTGCGTGTGTTATTATAATATTCATAATTACGAGTCGGGTTTGAATATCTTTGGGTAAGAATTAGTATCGAGGATATGTTAAGCATACCTAGACGTCTCACGTAGGGTATTTCGACCCTGTAGGTTATAATCGGGAACCTGAAAGTGGACGATGGACTAGAGATGAGCTCAATAGAGTTTCAACAGAATAACTTGAGTATCAAAGTCGAATCAAATGGGATCTAGTGATTGGACGTTAAAGCCTGAGCGACAGAGTCGGCTCAGAATTAATCAGTAATAGTTGTAAAGCCCTGTAAGGTAAGTACTTATGAACTTTTCTTCAAGATATATTGCCAATATTTTCGAACTGTTCTATAACATGTCGCTATTATATAAAATAACTCATGTTTTATAATGCAAGTGCTTTAAACCATTTAACTTTGAACCCTGATTTTTCTTGATCTTGAGCCATAAGCCTTATTCTTTGTAAACCATCCTTTGTGATCCTCAGACACCAAACCACACAAATATGATACTACACCCCAAATGTATAACTACCAAACACCAAATACTGGAACAAAATTGTTTCAAAACACATGAACTTTTATACTCCAACCATTCTTTATAACATCAAAGAACTATACTTTGAAAAATCCTTACTGGTCTAATACCTGATCCTTTACAAATTAGAAACCGTTTCTTATACATACCCTTATATACCCTTGTGATACTCAAGAATTGTATCACGCTTTTATACCAATGCTTTATCGCTGTTGATTATGATCTTGCTTGTTGAATTACATTGTTTATTACACTAAATTATTTTAAAATTGGATAGTTTTCTTTATATGGACCAGATTCGTGGTCAGACCAGATTTGTGGTCGAATTAGGCCAATATGTGCCTTGGATCCAGTTCGTAGAGCAGAGTTGTGTGCTTCGCTCGGGGTTAGTGCGTGACTGATCAGCAGCCTAACCTTGGTTTTTAAAATTTAAAACGAATATCCAATTCTACTGATTAGTTTAAAAAAAGAAACTTGATTCCTCTGAATCATTTCATTTGATTATTTCTTAACCTCAGTTATCCCTATTAAGACTTGCTGAGCTAGTTAGCTCACCTTGCGATTCTTTTATATATTTTACAGTTGAAAAGAATATGGATGATAGTGAAGTTCCTCAGTCCAAAGTGCGGGCTAAGGTTCCAATTGAGTTAGATCGAGCTAGCAGAAGCTTCTTGCGGTAGAGAGATAGTCAGATTGTAAGAATGATTTTATTACCAGTGTAAGTTAAATTAGTTGGAATTTGGTACGTTGTAATAAAGGTTAAGATTGTGGCTTGTTTTCATACTTTAACCTGTTGCGATCCGTGGTTATGTGAAACAGGGTCATTACAAATAATATTTCCTATACAGGTTTATATATTGTGTATGTGTTGTGGACCCCAAACTTCTGACCTGGGTTTGGAGGGCGCCACATAAATTATGCACATAAGACAAACACACACTTATATTACAAACCGTTCAAATCCCAACTATCCAATCTGAGAACAGAGTATTAAACATTATTACAAACTTTTACAAACTCAAATTATCCCAAAACAAACCTACTAGCTTAACTCGATCAACCTGAATCCCTAGCTCTCGCGTTGGACTGGGGATCTGCGCTACCAACTGGTTCCTTCTTAACTGGAAAAGAACATAAACAACATCGCACATATGAGCTAACTAGCTCAGCAAGTCACAATGACAAAACTGAGAATAATGATCATCAAGTGAAAAGGGTTATGATATCAAGTGAACACTGAATTATAATTTAGAATTGGATATTATATTTTCATTTTAAAAACCAAGGTTTGGCTTCTGATCAGTCACGCACTAACCCCGAGCAAAGCACACAGCACTGCTCTAACTACTGGATCCAAGGCACACATTGGCCTAACTTGACCATTATATGGTCTGACCACGAATCTGGTCCAAAATTTTATAAAAACAATCCAATTCTAACATAATAACAGAATAAACAGTAATAAGCAATAAACAGAATCATTAACAACATTGGACGTTCAAAATGAAATGGTTTCAATCTGCATAAGGATCAATATGACATTTTCAAAGCTTGGATGTTAGGTAATGAAAGAATTGGATAACAAAAGAATCAATGTTTCAAGGTTTCAAGGATTTGGTCTTTCAAAGCATAAGATACAATGGTTTGAATGTGTAAGAAATCTGGTTCAGTATTTGATATTTAGTTTGTGTGTATTTATGGAGTAGTATCGTATATTTGAGGTTCGTATTTGGGTATACAACCATCAATGGTCAAGAAAGAATCAGGTTTACGGCTCAAGATCAATAACTGACATCAGGGTTTAGGGTTCAGTGCTTCAAAGCACCTGCAATATAAAACAGGACTATCAATCAACTATAATATATCTCGAGAAGGTTCAGAACACTTGCCTGGTACTAGCTTGCTATACTGCACTCACTTTCAATCACAACTATCTTACTCCTCGACTATCTGTTTTCCTTTCCTACGCCTTGCCTCTTCTGCTCACATATCATAAGCATCTATCAATATTCAATTCATACGATTCTATTCGACATATACTTCTATCTACCCTTCGTTTTACCCAAATCCAATTAACGGATTGAAAGTTATACTATAAACAAGTAAACATCGAATATATGGACTGACAGTTAACCAACAAGTCACATATAGCACATAACACGTCAAATAATCAATGACATATCATTTATAAAGAAATCTCGGGTCATAGACACGCTTTCGGGTATTTAAAATGATTTTTAAAACATTTTTCGGAATTAAAACGGGTCGTTGGATCAATTTCAAAGTAATAAACAGGGTTCGGTTGGCCAAATCTGGTTTCAAAACAATTTTATAATAATTATCGAGCCTTGAAAACAATTTAAAATAATATTTTAAAGCTCGAAACTATTTTTCGAAAATTTTAAATCATTTTTAAATAATTAAATCTAATTAAATAATTAATTAAAATCAATTAATAATTAATTAAAGTAATTAATCAATTAATTTTCGAATTAATTGACCAATTAATCAATTAAAAATTAACTGAAATTAATTAACTGTAACACCTTTCAAGTTTAATAATATATTTATTTAACTTGAATTTTGTTTCAATTTTTTATTCCGCATTAAATTCGATTATTCGGTATTGTTTGTATTCAACCCCCCCTTCTATAAACACATTGGGACCTAACATAACCTCTATCACAAATTTTACTCACACTTAGCAGATTGTGTTTAAGTCCTGAGACTAGAGCTACTTTTTCAATGATGACATTCCCCGGATTGATATTGCCATATCCCAAAGTTTTTCCCATGTTGCCATCTCCATAAGAAACACGTGGGCGAGCTTTCTCCATAAAGTCTGATAGCAGGGCTTTATTTCCAGTCATATGTCCTGAACATCCACTGTCCAGAACTAGGATGTTTTTCCTGTTGTCCTAGAATCACAAAGACCATTAATGATTAGTTTTAAGGACCCAGACTTGCTTGGATCCTTTGGCCTTATTAAGTTTGTTAACATTTACAGCGGATTTAGCATCAGAGTTTATGTTAACATTTTTCTTATCAGCATTTACACTATTAGACTTTGTATCAGAACTTACACTAGAAGGAGCAATGCTAACTTTCTTTAAAGAAGGTTTTATTTGATAATAATCGTAGTACAAACTATGATATTCCTTACAAGTGTAAATGGAATGCCATAAACTACCACAATGAAAACAAGGATTTTGTGGCCTATATCTAATAGACTGACTCTTAACTCCTGACTTTGAAGGTAAGGAGTTTATGTTCTTATTTTTCCTACAAAAAGAAGCCAGATAGTTAAAATTTCCACAGTTATGACATGTTTTTTTCTGGGAGCATTAGGAACAGGCTTATAATTATTACTTTTATTCACACCTTCCTTTTCATTCCTATTTTTCCTAGGTGGATTTACCTTGTTTACATTCTTAACATCTTTCAGCTTATGCTTAAGCTGCTTCTTTGTCATTAAGCCTATGTTAACTTCAATTGGCTTATCCTGTTTTGGTTTGTCAAAAGTTAATTTCTCTTTAACTTCTGATTTATCAATATCAGACTTTACAGCTACAAACTTAACAGGATTTACCTTAGGCTTTTGTTTAACAACTACAGGCTCAATTTCTACAGTTCCTTTATCATTCTTATCATCTCCATAACCTAAGGCTTCTCTCCAGTTTCCACTACTTAACATATTCTGAGTTGTTCTGCCAGAGTTAGTCCAAGTCCTGATAATCTCTTTTTCCTTTTCTAACACAGTTTTTGGAGATTCATTTATTTTAAGTATTTCATCCCTAACATAAAAGGCATCATCACTATCTTTCTGAGTTTGATGGAACATGACTAACTCTTTTTCTAAATAATCATTCCTCTTCTTATAAGCAAGATTTTCAGAAGTTAATCTTTCACATGTTAAAGTTTAATCTCTATAACTAATGAACATGGTTTTAAGATATCTTCTCAACTCATTAATATCATCAGTATAAAAGGCATAAGTAGTTTGAGGTACTTTTAACTCAGCAGCATCAGAACTGCTATCAACATTTGCCATCAAGGCATAGTTCACCTCACTTTCAGAATCTGAAGTGTCTGTCCAGCTTTTCTTCTTTGTGACAAGAGCCTTGCTTTTGTCACTCCTCACTTTCTTGTAATCAGGAGATATGTAGCCTTTCTCACCACAGTTATAGCATTTGACATTTGTGTAATCTCCTCTGTCAGACTTTCCTCCTTTGCCTTCAGATTTTCTGAAACTCTTCTTATCAGAACTTGCACCTTTCCTGGAAAACTTCTTTCCTATTCTGAATTTCCGGTATGCAATCCTTGTGATTCCTTTCACCATAAGAGCACACAGCTTCATCATCTCTTCATCAGGATCCATCTCAGGTAAGCTTTCAGTTTCAGAGTCATCATCAGTATCAGAACTTGATGATTCAGTATCAGACTTTGTGATGAGAGCTTTTCCCTTGCCTTTTCTTGAGGCAGCTGCTTTGGGGGATTCCTCCTCAGCCTTAAGAGCAACTGTCCTTGACTTTCTTCCTTTTCTCTTATTTTTTTGTTCCATCTCAAGTTCATGAGTCTTGAGCATCCCATAAATTTCATCAAGAGTTGTTTTTTCAAGATTATAGTTGTCTCTTATAGTGGTGGCCTTCAAATCCCAACTTTCAGGAAGTGCTAACAGGAATTTAAGATTTGAATCCTCAGGATCATATTCCTTGTCAACTAGTGACAAATCATTCAAGAGTTTGACAAATCTGTAATATAAACCACTTAATGACTCATCAGGATTTGAGTCAAAGTGCTCATACTCTTGAGTGAGTATAGTCTTCCTGTTCTTCTTAATTGAATCGGTTCCCTGGCATCTTGTCTCCAAAGCATCCCATATCTCCTTTGCAGTCTTGCAGTTGATTACCCTGTTTGACATTACATTATCAATGGCACTATGCAGCAAGTGTCGTACCTTAGCATCCTTAGCAATTGATGAGATATCTTCAGCAGTGTAATCACTCTTCTCCTTTGGTACAGACTTTGCTGGTTCACCTGCAACTACAACAGAGAGTTTGGTTGGCTTATGTGGTCCTTCATTGATTCTGTCAAGGTATTCTGGATCAGTAGCTTCCAGAAACATAGGCATCCTCACCTTCCATATGGAATATATTCAGATGGTTTCAGTATGGGAACTTGTTAGGAATATGTGTATTGGTTTGATAATAAGTTAAACAAAACACTTAAGTAGAAATCCAGTATTTGTAGCCTCAACGGATAAGACCATCTTGGCTATCCGTTAATGGAGCAGCTTTACTTAGAAATAAGTTTAGTATTGTAGCACATCTCAGTCTCTGCATTTAAGTTATAATTCTTAGAAGTTGTGGGAAATTATAAGTCATGTTGACTACTAGTGGATATGCAAATAGGAGGGCTAATTGTAAATATTTCATGCCTTGTAATTTTGTATAAATGAAGTAGTATCAACTGATAGATTAAAGGCCTTCAACAGATGAGAAACAAAGCTTCAACGGATGTCTCTAAAGCTTCAATGGATAACATCCATAACCGGATGAGTGCATCAACGGATAAAGCTTCAACTGTTAAAGCATCAACGGATGTCACTAAAGCATCAACGGATAAAGCCATCAACGGATGAAATCTTCAACGGATGTTTAGTTCCATAGCAGTTGATAGTGACAATTCATAAGCTGACAGAGGCACATGGGTTGACAGAAATAATTGGAATGTGGTAGCCTCTTGGAGGAATCAAGAAAAAATAGCATTTCCATTCTGGTGCAAACAAGGAAGTATTCAAAGATTCACAGATTATCTTAGATTGCATTGGATAGAGAAATGAATAAGAAACATGTGAAGAACTATTTTATAATTGTATTTTATATTTGTCTTCACTTGTAAACTTGGTGATATATAAACTAAGTAGCAGCTAGTAACTAGATGTGAATTTTCCAGAGCTGTTTAGAAAAACTTAGAGAGAAAATCATCTAGTTTGTACTAGGAAGCAGCTGTGATCAATTCTTTGTATCACAGATTTTCTGAAATACACATCTCTGGTGGAACAACAAATCCACCAGAAAAGTTTTTAAAGCCTTTGTGTTCTTTACATTTGTGTCTTGAATATACATTTGTCTGCACCTGCTCAAAGCAATTCACACACAGTTATTCATCATACACTTAGCTTTTGAAACTGCTCAAAAACTTGAAAAAGTTTTGAGATTTACATTCAACCCCCCTTCTGTAAATCTCATTGTTAGTTTCTTGGGAATATCAATTGGTATCAGAGCAAACTCTTGACATACAAAGAGTTTAAAGATCTATTCTACTAACATCATGAGTAAGAAGGATATTGGAGTGAAGATTCCAATGTTGGAAAGAGATAATTATCATCACTGGAAAGTGAAGATGTATCTACATCTTCTCTCTCAAGATGAAAGCTACATCAACTACATTGAGAATGGTCCTCACATCCCTCAAGTGGCCACAGCTGCCACTGCCACAGTTGTTGGACAGTCTATTCCCAAGCCAAAAGCAGAATGGACTGATGAAGATATTGAAGAGGTTCACAAGGACAAGAAGGCCATGAACATTCTATTTAATGGCCTAGACAAAGATATGTTTGATAATGTCATTAACAGCCAAACTGCTAAGGAAATTTGGGATACTGTGCAACTTATCTGTGAAGGTACTGAACAAGTTAGAGAAAACAAAATGCAGCTTCTCATTCAACAATATGAATATTTTCATTCTGAAGAAGGAGAATCATTGAATGATACCTTCAATAGATTTTAGAAACTGTTGAATGGATTGAAGCTGTATGGCAGAGTGTACCAAGTCAAGGATTCCAACCTAAAATTTCTGAGATCTCTACCAAAGGAATGGAAGCCTATGACTGTTTCACTAAGGAATTCTCAAGATTATAAGGACTTCACACTTGAAAGATTATATGGAATTTTGAAGACCTATGAACTTGAGATGGAGCAAGATGAGCTGTTGGAAAAGGGAAAGAGAAAAGGTGGATCAGTTGCACTTGTAGCTGACAATGAGAGAACTGAAGCTAGGAATGAAGAAAAGACAATGCCAAGTCTCAAAATTGGCACAAGCAAATCAGAATCAAGCAAGGGAAAGAAGCAAGCAGCTGAGGTTGAAGACAATTCCAGTCAAGATGACTCTGATGATGTTGATGAACATCTGGCATTTCTGTCCAGAAGGTTTGCAAAGATGAAATTCAAGAAAAACATTAGAGCCACTAAGCCAAACAAGAACATGGTGGAACTGTGGCATAAGTGGACACTTTGCAAGTGAGTGCAGAAAACCAACTTCTGAAAAGAAGAAATTTGAGCAAGTGGATTACAAAAAGAAATATTTCGAATTGCTCAAACAAAAGGAAAGGGCTTTTCTGACTCAGGCAAAATGACTGGGCAGTTGATGGAGCCAATGAAGATGATGATATGGAGTATGTCAACTTAGCCCTGATGGCTAATTCTGATGAAAATGAAACTAGTTCATCAAGCAACCAGGTAATCACTACTGACCTCTCTCAGCTTTCTAAAAATGAATGTAATGAAGCTATAAATGATATGTCCAATGAATTATATCATTTACATATTTCCCTTAAATCACTGGCTAAAGAGAATACACGAATTAAAGTAAATAATTTATTTTTAAGTGATAGGAATGTTGTGTTAGAGGGTAAGGTAATTGAGCTTGAAAAGATTAAAATCAAATGCTTATCTGTTGAGAGTGAACTAGAAGAGTCTGTTAAGAAAGTAGAAGTTCTTTCTAGACAACTAGAACGTGAGCAAGTGGTAACTAAGGCCTGGAAAACATTTAGGGATGTTAGTGCTCAAATTGTCAAGGTTCAAGGAATTGAATCACTCTGTGAGAATGTCTGGAAGAAAAACAAAAAGGAAATAGAGTTAATTGATGGACTGTCAACGGATGTGGAATCAACGTATGATGAAAGTCATCCGTTGAAGGAAGAAAAGGAGCATCCGTCGAAGGCTCATCAATTGAAACAGGCAAATGATTCTAAAAGGAATAATTTGAAAAATCTCAGTAAAAAGTTTGGTTCAACTTCCAAGAACTTTGTTAAAGAAGAAGCTAGCACGTCCAAAGATGCTAGTAAGGTGAATATAGGACACATGACTTTAGATCAGTTGAAAAATAGGCTTAAGTTTGTTGAGGATAAAAAGGAAACTAAAAGAAAATCTAATAGAAATGGGAAGGTAGGGATTAACAAACATAACAATTACACACCTGATAAGTATGCTCCTAGAAAAAGTTGTGTGCATTGTAGTAGTGTTAATCATCTATCTGCTAACTACAAATCTGTTAAGAATGCTCCCATGCCTTTAACTCCTTCCATGCCTAACATGTCTATGTCACCACTGCATGCTATGTCTGTTATGTCTCAACAGAATCCACATGAACATTTTGCAAAAATGCCATATGTTAATAATCCTTATTTTGCTGCATTTAGTATGCCTCAAATGCCATACAACATGCCTATGTGGAATAATATGTTTGCACAATCAATGCCTTATCAAATTCAATCAAATGTGCTAAATAATTCTGTAACTAACCCTACATTTCAACCAACTACATCTGAGATCAAGGTTGACTCAAAGTTACCTAAGTCAAAAGGTGCAGGAAGTGTGAAGTCTAGGAAAAAGACTAACAAGGCTGTACCCAAGGAAACTTGGGTACCAAAATCAACTTGATTTGATTTTGTTGTGTGCAGGGAAAAAGAAGGAATCTATGGTACTTGGACAGTGGTTGTTCAAGGCACATGACAGGAGATTTCACCCTGCTCACAGAGTTCAAGGAGAGAGCTGGCCCTAGCATAACCTTTAGAGATGAAAGCAAAGGGTTCACTATGGGATATGTCTTGATTTCAAAAGCAAATGTCATCATTGATGAAGTTGCATTAGTTGATGGTCTCAAACACAATCTATTGAGCATTAGTCAACTATGTGACAGAGGGAATATTATTTCCTTCAATTCTGAAGCCTGTGTTATCACCAGTAAAAAGGACAACAAAGTGGTTCTAACTGGAGTTAGAAAAGGGAATGTGTACTTGGCTGACTTCAACTCTACAGATGCAGAATCAATCACTTGTCTTTTCAGCAAAGCAAGTCAAGATGAAAGTTGACTATGGCACAAGAAGCTGTCCCATTTAAATTTCAAGACAATGAATGATCTAGTCAAAAAGGACTTAGTTAGAGGAATGCCTCTAGTGGAATTCTCAAGGGATGGACTGTGTGATGCATGTCAGAAAGGAAAGCAAAAGAGAGCATCATTCAGTAAGAAGCTTGAATCAGCAATTGATGAACCATTACAACTGCTACACATGGATCTTTTTGGACCAGTCAATGTATTTTCAATTTCAAGGAAATGATATCGCCTAGTGATTGTAGATGATTTCTCAAAGTTTTCATGGACCTATTTTCTTGGATCAAAGGATGAAGCTAGTGAAATTATTATCAATCATATCAAGCAAGTCAACAACCATCCAGATTTCAAAGTAAGGAATATCAGGAGTGACAATGGAACTGAGTTCAGGAATTCTACCATGAGGTTGTTCTGTGAAGAAAATGGGATCATGCATGAGTTCTCAGCTCCAAGGACTCCACAATAGAATGGTGTGGTGGAAAGGAAGAACATATCACTAATTGAAGCTGCAAGAACAATGCTTGAAGAGTCAAAACTCCCAACATATTTTTGGGCTGAGGCTGTTAACTGTGCATGTTATACTCAGAATATTTCTTTTATCAATCAGGCAAAAGGCATGACTCCCTATCAATTGTTCAAGAGAAGAAAACCAACCTTAAACTTCCTTCATGTCTTTGGTTGCAAATGCTACATTCTAAGGAATCAACCTGATCATAAAGGAAAGTTTGATGCAAAGGCTGATGAAGGGATTTTTGTTGGTTATTCCACTGGAAAATCATATAGGGTCTACAATCTAAGAACCAACATTGTTATGGAATCTGTGCATGTTGTGTTTGATGATAAAAAGTTTGATGGACTAACAGATGAGGGACATCATGAAGGACTCAAATTTGAAAACATTGAGATATATTGTGATGATAGTGAAGATGAGAATGATGGAGAAGACACTTCAAAAAGGATTCAAAATCTGCCTTTGGATAATGCATAAAATACTGCATCAGTTGAAAGTCATAATTCAGCATCCGTTGACAGAAGTAATGCAACATCCGTTGAAAGACAGAGAGTATCATCTGTTAAAGTACATAATGGAGCATCCGTTGATTATAGTTCATCAACGGATAATCAATTTACATTATCAGTTGATAGAACTCCCAGTTCCTTACAAAGGACCAATAACCCAAGGGGAGTTTCAACCAATCAACACTCTATCTCACAACATGACAATACTGAGGCAACCTCATCTAGAGCTAATCTACCACCTCAAAGGAAATGGACCAAGAATCATCCTTTTGAACTAATAATTGGTGATGTAACATCAAAGGTGCAAACTAGAAAGGCTACTCAAGATGAATGTCTATACGGTAGTTTTCTATCACAGGAGGAACCTAAGAGAGTGGAAGAAGCTCTATTGGATCCAGATTGGATTTTAGCAATGCAAGAGGAGCTAAACCAATTTGAGAGGAACAAAGTATGGAAGCTGGTACCCAAGCCAAAGAACAAAAGTTCTATTGATACAAAATGGGTATTCAGAAACAAGATGGATGAAAATGGCATTGTCATAAGGAATAAAGCTAGATTGGTTGCCAAGGGCTACTCTCAATAAGAGGGAATAGATTTTGATAAGACATTTGCTCTTGTTGCAAGACTTGAAGCCATCAGAATTTTTCTAGCCTATGCAGCCCATGCCAATTTCAAAGTCTATCAAATGGATGTCAAGAGTGCATTTCTGAATGGAGAAATTAAGGAAGAAGTTTATGTGAGCCAACCTCCAGGGTTTGAGGATCCAAATTTTCCAGACCATGTGTATTATCTGTTGAAAGCACTCTATGGACTAAAGCAAGCACCTAGAGCCTGGTATGAGACTTTGTCAAAATTTCTCCTAGATAATTACTTCACAAGAGGTACTGTTGACAAAACTCTTTTCTTTAGAAATGTTAATGGCTCTACAATACTTGTTCAAATTTATGTAGATGATATTATATTTGGCTCTACAGATGATAAACTTTGTAAAATGTTTGCTAAGTTAATGCAAAGTAAATATGAAATGAGCATGATGGGAGAGCTAACTTATTTTTTTGGTTTACAAGTCAAACAAGTTAGTGGTGGAATTTTCATTAGTCAACTAAATATATTTATGATCTTTTAAAGAAGTTTAACTTAATGGAATGTTCATCTGCAAAAACTCCCATAGCCACTGCCACTAAGCTTGAATTAAACAAGGCTGAAAAGTCTGTGGACATTATAAGCTATAGAGGCATGGTTGGTTCACTTCTATATTTAACTGCCAGTGGACCTGATATAATGTTTTCTATATGTCTTTGTGCTAGATTTCAAGCTGATCCTAAAGAATCTCACTTAGTTGCTATTAAAAGAATTTTTAGATATCTCAAAGGGACTCCAAATCTAGGAATTTGGTACCCTAGAGAGTCTGATTTTGATCTAATTGGCTACTCAGATGCAGATTATGCAGGTTGCAAAATAGACAGGAAAAGTACAATTGGCACCTGTCAATTTCTGGGGAATAAGCTTGTGTCATGGTTCAGTAAGAAGCAAAATTCTATTCTTACATCAACAGCTGAGGCTGAGTACATTGTTGCTGCTAGTTGTTGTGCACAGATATTATGGATGAGGAATCAACTATTTGACTATGGGCTAAATGTTGACAAAATACCAATATTCTGTGACAACACAAGTGCCATTGCCATTACTGAAAATTCAGTGCAACATTCAAGAACCAAGCACATTGACATCAAGTACCACTTCATAAGGGAACATGTGATGAATGGTACAGTGGAACTTCATTTTGTTCCTAATGAAAAACAAATTGCAAACATATTTACCAAGCCACTTGATGAATCAACATTCACAAGATTAGTAAGTGAGCTATGTATGCTTAATTATTCTTAAATTCATGTTCTAATTGAAATTTGTTTTGTAGCCTGAAATGAATTTGTTGCAAGAACAAAGTTGGCTTTAAGTAAATTTTATTCTATCAATGGATATTCCCTATCCGTTGAAAGCCAAAGTTGTTCTATCAACGGATGTCCATTATCCGTTGAAAGATAAATACATTTCTGGTAATTTTATCCTTCAACGGATAAAACTGTGTTAATCTTCAACGGATAACTATTTACCTCATCCGTTGAAGTGTCACATCAGTCGTTTTGAGTGAGTCACAGCCGTTGATTCTATTTACTTAACTGTTGATATATATATATATACACAATTGTATGTATTAAAGGCTGTTTTTAGAATACATATAGTTTTTCTTTTATTCTCATACAACTGTAATTCACTTAAAAATATTGTTTAATCATTCTCTTTATGTTTTAATTTGAGAAAGTATAAAAGCCCATTTGAATTCTTATTTTCACTTTACGCTTTCTTGCAATTTTCAAAAGCTTTTACTCTCTTTCTCTCCCAAAACTCTCAACTTTTTTCTGTAACTTCTGATCACAACAATGGCAACAGTAGTAAAGATTATGTCCCAATCTGGGTTTGTCTATGAGAAAAACAATTTCGTAGCTTTGGTGGAAAAGAATGAAGCCCACTCAGATTATCACAAGATGATGGACTTCATCAAAAACTGCAAACTGAGCTATGCAATGCTGGAAGCCCCAATGATTTTCTGTGAGGTAGTTGAGGAAATGTGAACAACTGTAGAGTTTAACCCCACTGATATGACCATCTCTTTCTCTCTCAAAGGTAAGGATTATTGTATTAACTGTGATGATATACAGTCCTTTTTTAAATTACCTGAAAATAATGCCATGACACCACACACTGATAATAATGTATCTAGCATGTTAGACTCCATAGGCTATTCCCTTGATTCTACTAGTTTAGGAAGTATTAAGAGAAAAGGCCTTAGGAAAGAATGGAGTTTTCTTAGTGATGCCTTTATCAAGGTTTTCTCTGGGAAAATTAGTAATTTTGATGCAATAACTTCATCTCTTGTTAATATGCTCTATATGCTGGTTACTGATAGGTACTTTAATTTTAGCAATTATGTTATGCTAGAATTGGGTACGAGGTTAGGTAACAAGGCTAATAGACCTCATAACATCTACTATGCTAGATTCTTTATGTTATTGGCTAACCATGTTGCTGAAGGTTTGGTCATAACTAATGAGAGTAATAAACTCAAATGCTGGGCACAAGAGAAGAGGGTCCTTACAGACCTTTTGAGAATTAAACTCAACAGTCAGGTGCCATTGGTATACTTACCAATCATGAATGCACCTCAGGTAAGTGAGGTAAATACTTCTTCAACTCTTACTTCTTCCAACCCCATCACTTCTTTGCCTTCAAGTGTGGCCATGGGATCTGTGTCAATGCCCCAACAGATTCCTACCAAGGCCACCAAACCTAAAGTTTGAAAACCCAAGTTAAAGAAAGCCACCTCTGTTGTCTCTCAAAAGACAGCAGTTGTAACACCTACCATGAACCTTGAGGGGAGTGTACAGGGTGTTAGTGGTGAGGGGAGGAGTGAACATCAAGAAAACCCCCAGAATAAGGTAGGAGAGGTGAGTGGTACCCAAGCTAGCCAAGCCACAGTTTCTCAAAAGACTGTGGTGGTTGAAAAGGATTCAAACTCATCCCTAGTTGCATCCTCCCAAAAGGGTGCAGCTATTGAAAATAGTCCCCAACCAGGGACACAGAACAAAAGAGGGAGGGACACTGAAGCCACACACTCACCTGTAAAAGCCTTCACAAGAAGAAAGAGGGTCAAAACCCTAGTTTCCACACAGGGTGCACACACTGCACATATACAACCACATGTATCTATGCCTTCTCAAATTCAGCTTGATGTGACTCCAACAAATATGGAGTCACAACCCCATTCTCTCAAAATTGACACACATCAATTACCAAATTCTCCATCACCATCTCTGGATATGGATATGATATTCACATCAATTCTTGATTCTCCCTCTTTACAACTCAGGGAGGAGCCTCACTCAAATACTGGTGATCATAATCTTTTAGATGATTTGTTGGATCATCAGCCAATTCTTTCAGACTTAGTTGAAGAATTTGTGTCACCTAAATTAAAATCAATCCGCGCAGATTCAACAATTATGTCACTTTCAATTTCTACTTATTTTCCTTTTTTAACGGATATTCCTCATCCGTTGACAAGTGGTTGTTCTTCAACGGATAAGCTTAACAGCAATTATCCGTTGATACCATCAGTTTAAACTTCAACAGATATTCCCTATCCGTTGATGGTCTCTACACAAACAACTGAATTAATTTCAAGTATAGAAGACATGGTTACTGTACAATCACTTCTAGGATTGAGGGAAGGGAGTGAAAACTTGAGTGAGAGGCTGGGTTGCTCCCAGGAAAAAGGAGAGCTTGAGAGTCTAAATATGCATGCTATTTCTTCCAGCATGGCAAAAGAAAGTGAGAGGAGTACCACCTTAGTAGGTAAAGGTGAGGGTGTGAGGAGTGTGAGCCAGGGGGAGCCCCTGATACAAGAAAAGAGAGAAATTAAGAGAAAAGCAGGTACAGGAGGTATAAGGGTGGATCCAGGTATTTCTAGTGAGTCAATGATTGTAGATGATGCTGAAAAGGAAAGACAATTTCAACAACATTACAAAGCTATAATTGATAACATTTCCTTGGATGCTGACACTTTTACTCATCATGTGTTAGCCTATCAACTGTTGGCTATTCAGGGCAATGAGGAGGCAGAAAAGACCTTAAATATAGTACATACTTCAGAATCTCTACAAAGGGATAAAGCTGCTGTCAATAGGATGCCTTCTACAGCTGGTGAGCCATCTGAAGAATTTGGGGTAAATTCTAATGATGATGACTCTGATTCTTTTGATGGAAGCATGAACTTAGGGGGAGCTGAAGGTCCAAGTTCTATTCCAGAATTACCTGAATGGGCATTGACAGAGGAGTCTACACTAGGGCATTTCAATGTATCCTTAGTCAAACAAGTCATGTATATCTAAAAGGCCATTCAGGAAACTTCAAATGCTGGTACCAAGGCTATTCTTCAAGCCCACCTAGATTCTCTACATCTCATGAAGCTACAGCAATTAAGACAGAATTTGAGTGTGGATGAGCTCAAGAAGGATATAGCTGACTTGAAGTCCTACAATTCTGAGAAGCTGGATTCAATCATGCCCTTTGGTACCATGCAGGAACTATTACTGAGACTGAGAAGAGAATTAGATGCTGAAAAGAAGATGGCCAAATTGGAGGAAAGAGTTCAAGATATTGAAAACTTTGTGGTCACCATTCTTCAAAATCAACAGTCTCGGACTAGTCTTCTCATGCAACTGGCTAAAGCACAGGGTTTAACCCCTCTCCTTGATGATAACAAAAAGGGGGAGAATAAAGGGGAAGGGAAGGGGAGCCATCTAAACTTATACAAATATCAAAAGTGCTAGTTCCAGCCATCACTACTTCTCCAACACTTCAAATCAAAGGAAAGCTTGACGGAATTGATCTAATCCAGCTAGCAGCAGCTGAGATGAAGGTGAAAGAGCAAAGGAGAAAAATTGAGGAAAGGATGCAACAAGTGTTTGGCTCTTCAACTACAAAATCCTTATCTGTGAAACATAGCACAAAAGTTGAGCCAATCACAATGGAGCACAAGCCAGTAAGGAGGAATAAGGTTGGAGAAACTTCTTTCAGGAACCTATTGATTGGGACACCATCAAATTGCCTAAAAGAAGGACTCTACAAAGAACCCTCTAAGCTTTGCTCAACTAAAAGAAGTGGATTTTCCTCTTCCAAAGCCTGATGAAGACAAAGTTTTGGGTGGTAACATCATAAAGCACAAAGAGACCAAGGATGTAGTGGAAAGAATGAATATGACTATCATCTATAGAGAGGGAAAGAGCATCTGTGTGATGCAAGGACATCCCAAATTCTCAATAGCCAAGAGGGAAGAGACCAAAGGCTAAAGGAAGAAGCTAAAAAGCTGAAAGCTGACAAGAGAGCACAAGCAAAACTTGAAAAACAGCTAAAGTCAAGTCAAATTGAAGAAAAGAAGAAGATTGAAGACAAGAGTGAAGGAGACAAGACTGAAAGCATAAATGTGGATATGTGGAATATGGTTGGTGAGAGTGTGGAGGAAAGAAAGGAATGGCAGAAAGGGAACAGAAAGAAGGTCAAGGAAAAAAGGAAGAGTGAAGATGACACTGAGGAAATCCAATCAAAATCTAAACCACTACCCTCTATTCCTGAACATGTTGTGGCTGATCCCAGTATAAACATTCATGGTGAAACAATCATCCCTAAAGAGGAACCTATTGATTGGGACACCATCAAATTGCCTACCTTCCTAACTACCTCTCCACCACCAAAGAAACTGAAAAGAAAATCCAAATCAACACCTCCCCTAACCTAAAGTAAATTCACTCAAAAACATAAACCTAAGCCTAAGCCACAAGCCTCAAAGGATGATTATGTTCACATTTGTGACATAAAAGAACATACAGATATTGAACTCTTCCTGGATGAGCTGGAGGAAGTCAGGGGAATAAGTGCCTATAGACAGCTACCAGAAAGGCTAGTGTTCAAATATAAAGGAAATGTGGAAAGGACTTGGCCTCTTCAAAGAATTCTAAGTGAGGGCTATTCTACCTTGGTTAGAGTCTACTCAGCTATCAAAAGGGATACTGGCTTTACCAGGACAGCCAAAACTGAGATTCTCAACAAGATTGCCAGCATAAGGAAGAATTGGTGGGAGTCAAATTCCTTGCCTAGAACATTACTCATCCCTGAGCATGGAATTACAATTCATAAATCACCTCATTGGTTGATGGAGTTCAGAGACAACAAAGGAGTCAGAAGATTTTTCAGACTTGAAGACCAGCTTAAAATTACCAGTAATGAAACTCTCAAGGACATGCAATCTAAGTTGGACATCAGTGAAGAAGATGAAGCTGAATTCTGCAGACAACTCCAACTCCAAGTAGAGGAAAATGACAGGAGGCTAGGGAAGAAAACAAGAGAACAGAGGAAAAGAAAATGATTTGCTCAGACTAAAGGAGCACCCTTGGAAACACTGTAAATCTTCAATTCTATCTCAGTACATACACTTTTGTAGCACTTTTGAATTTCTACTTAATTTCAACTCATATATCTGTTAAGTGTTTTGTTATCATCAAGTTAACCCTGAATTTATGTCTACAATTCTAGTAGACATAAATAGGGGGAGATTGTTAGGAATATGTGTATTAGTTTGATGATAAGTTAAACAAAACACTTAAGTAGAAATCCAGTTTTTGTAGCCTCAACGGATAAGACCATCTTGGCTATCTGTTGATGGAGCAGCTTTACTTAGAAATAAGTTTAGTATTGTAGCACATCTCAGTCTCTGCATTTAAGTTATAATTCTTAGAAGTTGTGGGAAATTATAAGTCATGTTGACTACTAGTGGATATGCAAATAGGAGGGCTAATTGTAAATATTTCATGCCTTGTAATTTTGTATAAATGAAGTAGTATCAACTGATAGATTAAAGGCCTTCAACGGATGAGAAACAAAGCTTCAACGAATGTCTCTAAAGCTTCAACGGATAACATCCATCAACGGATGAGTGCATCAATGGATAAAGCTTCAACTGTTAAAACATCAACGGATGTCACTAAAGCATCAACGGATAAAGCCATCAACGGATTAAAGCTTCAACGGATGCTTAGTTCCATAGCAGTTGATAGTGACAATTTATAAGCTGACAGAGGCACATGGGTTGACAGAGACAATTGGAATGTGGTAGCCTCTTGGAGGAATCAAGAAAAAGCAGCATTTCCATTTTGGTGCAAACATGGAAGTATTCAAAGATTCACAGATTATCTTAGATTGCATTGGATAGAGAAATGAAGAAGAAACATGTGAAGAACTATTTTATAATTGTATTTTATCTTTGTCTTCACTTGTAAACTTGGTGATATATAAACCAAGTAGCAGCTAGTAATTAGATGTGAATTTTCCAGAGCTGTTTAGAAAAACTTAGAGAGAAAATCATCTAGTTTGTACTAGGAAGCAGCTGTGATCAATTCTTTGTATCACAGATTTTCTGAAATACACATCTCTGGTGGAACAACAAATCCACCAGAAAAGTTTTTAAAGCCTTTGTATTCTTTACATTTGTGTCTTGAATATACATCTATTTGCACCTGCTCAAAGCAATTCACACACAATTGTTCATCATACACTTAGCTTTTGAAACTGCTCAAAACTTGAAAAAGTTTTGAGATTTACATTCAACCCCCTTCTGTAAATCTCATTGTTAGTTCCTTGGGAATAACAGAACTCTAATAGTCTCATATCGACTATAAATTTGAGTCTTTGGAGGTTCTTCAGTTTTGGTGGGCTTGGTTGGAGTTTTTTCTTCTTTAGACATGATTGTTTTCGGATCTTAAACTGTTTGTGTGTTAACAGATCTGCTCTGATAACACTTGTTAGGTCACACACACTGTAGAAGGGGGTTGAATACAGCGTTTATCACAATCAAATCGAATTAAAGAACACAAGTAACAGAAAACAAGCTTTATTAAACTCTGTTACAATATGGAACTGTCCTCTCTCAGTGATGAACAAACTATCACGAGAGCTGCTAGGGTTACAATAAATAATAACTTTGATTATGATAACACATATATTGTAAACACTATGTCTGTATTTATATACTACACAGTTACAAGATAATCGCTAATTGATATTGAATATGATTCTGTATCCTAAAATATATCAACTAGTTATCTTTACTTCCAAGTATTCTATTCTTCATAGAATTCCTTCTTCATGCATATCTCTTCTTGCGTTTGTCCTGATCTTCTTTCCTTACAATCAACCGTCTTCCTTATCTGAAAGTCTCCTTAAGTCCTGATATTATCTTCTGATAAATATCTCCTGATAACTTAAGTTCTGACAACTTTAAGTTCTAACTTCAGTATAAATGCTGATTTCCAGTTAAGTAATGATTTGTCCTGTTAAGTAAGATCTGAAAACTAAACACAAATCATATTAGTCATGACATTATCAAATATATCTAACAGATTAGAATTGTTACATGAGTACAAGTAAAGTTGGAAATCATCTATGATAAGGCAAGTCTTTCTGAACCTTTCTTCGAGATATATTGCGATTATTTCTGAACTTTTTCATAACATTTTGCTATTATTCAAAATAAATCATGTTTTATATTGCGAGCATTTTAAACTATTCAACCTTAAACCCTGATTCTTATTGATCTTGAGCCATAAGCCTTATTCTTCAGGAACCATTGATTGTTGAATTCACAAATATGAGCCAAACATATACGATACTACTTCACAAATACATACACACCATAAACCAAGTATTTAAATAGAGTTTCTTCAGTACGCAAAAATGTATACACCTTGGAATATCCTAACACATCAAAGGTCAATACCCTATATTATCATTGAACCATTATTCTTCCGATACTTCATTTTTCATCAGGCTCAAAGCCTTTCTTCATATTTACACCTTGATATACCCTGCTGATACCTGTGAAATGTTTTATGTTCTGAGATAAATATTTTATCAATGTTGATTATGATTATGTTTTATTGAATTGCAATAATTATCCTATTGAATTGTTTTAGAATTGGATGGTTTTATAAATATGGACCAGATTCGTGGTCAGACCAGATTCGTGGTCAGACCAGGCCAATGCGTGCCTTGGATCCAATATATAGAGCAAAGGCGGGAGCCATGCTCGGGGTTAATGCGTGACTAATCAGTAGCCTAACCTTGGTTTTTTTTAAATGAAAAGAATATTTAATTCTTTGCTTTTCCAGAAACTTGATTCTCATGAATCATTTCAACTGATCATTGTTGAGCCTCAATTATTGCTATTATGACTTGCTGAGCTAGTTAGCTCACTCTTGCAAATATGTTATGTTATTTTACAGTTGAAAATGAAATGGTTGATAACGAGGATTCCCAGTCCAGGGTGCGAGCTAGGATTCCAGGATAAGATGGACCTAACTAGCAGGAGCTTTATAATGTAGATAAGTTATGTGAGATTGTAAGAATGATATCATTATCAGTTGTAAGCGGAATTAGTTGGGATTTGGTACTATGTAATAAAAGTTAAGGTTGTGGCTTGTTTTCATACTTTAACCTGTTGTGATCCATGGTTATGGTAAGAAGGTTCTGTGCATATATTAATTTCATAAGCAGGTATTAATATATTGAGTGTGTGTGTGTGTGTTGTGAACCCCAAACTTTTGACCCGGGTTTGGAGGGCGTCACAAACCAAGTAGCAAATAAGTGCAAGAATTTAAAACACGCAAAAGAAAGGGTGAAAAATCGAAAGAAAAATTCTAAATCTATGATTCCCTAAAAAACTCTAGACTTGCTCCTAACAAAAAGATATTACTAAAATTCACAAAACTAAAATTATTCTTTCTGACTGGCCGGGTAGGTGCAAGCATTGCCAAGAGGCTAAACACCAGCCTAGTCACTAATCTAAATGGCCAGGTAAGCTTTCGCTAGCCTAGACACCAAAGAATGAATACTTAGAGATTTGATCGTTTCAGGATTTTCTTCCAAGTTGAGCGCGAAGTCCTAGGGGCTAATGTCTACTTAATTTTATTAAAAAGATTGTGGTATGCAAAATGATGGATTTAATCGTTGTGGGCCAAGGAAAGAGTGATGAAATCCCTCCCCTTATCTTGTGATGTGGTTTTGCCCTTAAAGTTTATTTAAATAATTTAACACACAACGAGATATAAAAGCGATAAGCAATTATGGATGCTCTAAATTACGTGGCCTAACTAAAGAAAAGAAGAAATTTAACGTACATTGGGTCCTCTTGCAATCACCACAAATTATAAGGTACGAAAAATTAAAAACAAGAAAATAAAATCTAAGATGATGTGCTCCTAGATAAACAAATGCATGATGCAACAATTATGTATTTAACTAACTATTTTTTTTTATTTTTTGAATTTTCATTTTTTTGTGATTTTTTTTAACTAGTGAAAAATACGAAAAGAGAGAGATACGGGTTACCCAAGCAAACTTCTAGAAATTCCTTCGAGCCTCGGCAATTTTCGGAGTTCCAACGAGCTTTCCAAATCTTCAATTTTCTAAAAAAAATTAAGCAAAGAGAGCAAGTATAACTAATTAGAAAAATTAAAAATTAAGGCGTAAAAAATAATTATAGTCCCCGGCAGCGGCGCCAAAAACTTGACGTGCCAAAAGTAAACATTTTAATTTCAAGCGCACAATTATCGTTTTAATAATTTGAAATTCGAATCCACGGAGACTATTTACTTTTCGCAATTCCTTAATTTCTAAATTAATTCAAACTAGAAAATTTACTTGCAAAAGGATGATTTATCTACAAATTATTATTAACTACAAAACTTAAGAGAAAAATTAATCTAAAATTATTCTAAATACTAATTACTTAATCTAGTTATTTACTACTAATTATCCCTAGAGAATTATTAGAAAAAAAACTAATTAATTAATTATTTATAAAAGTTATTTAGAAAAACGGGAATGAAGCGTTCGTTTATTTAACTAGCCATAAACCAACCAACAAGAATTTATTCAACAAAATTCGATAATATCTTTCAGTCACGCGCTGTACACATACGTTTGAAGTAAAAAAACAGCAAAACATTACCCCCACAAATTGGTTAGTGACTCGGGGAAACAAAACAGACCCCAAATTGGTCTCAACCGCTAATTCGAGCTCGGAGAGAGCCTGATGGGGCGACTCATTTGCAAATCAGCCAAACGAAGCCAGCAACAATACAGACTCGGCACAGACTCGCTTGTCATTAACTCAGAGAAATGAACCAATAACATAGCCAATTCGGGACTTGACAACTCAGACAGAACTCAGAAAATCGCAACAGTGACTGAACAAAATAAAACTCGATAAACAACTTGCTGTAATTCAGGAGAAGAAACAAAGAAACTCACCGTGACTCGGGAAACTCGGTGCGCGACTCAACAACAGAACTCAGCGATTTACAGCAATCGCGAACTGGTGATGCACTCACTACGACTCAAAGAAACCGGAATGATTTAGTTAACTCAGTGCATAACTCGGAGAACAAACTCGGCTGAACAGAAAATACAAATAAATGAACAAAACCGACACAACTCGGCAATCAAAGAATAGGGACTCAGAAACGCAGACTCGGTGGAACGAACTCGCAAAACTCTAATGCAGAAAAATGACTCAACGCAGAAAATGGGGTTACAAAGGTGAACTCGGGGTTTGGGATTTAGAGGAACAGGGTAAAACTCGGTGTGACTCGGAAAACGAAGCAGGGGAATTCGATGGCTGTTTGTGGGTTTGTAAAAGGGTGAAGGCAGAAAACAAAAAAAAGGGGTAGGGATTTAGGTTGAGAAAAAGAAATCGAAGCTGGTGATGATTTGTAAAAATAACGAGATTAAATTAAACGCTAATTTACTATTACAAATATTTTACTAAAATAAGAAAAATGCAGGGACAAATTATGTAAAACTAGGCTAAAATAAATTTATTTAATCAACCAAACTCCCAACATAAATTGATTTAATGTAGGAATTTAGTTGAAAGTAAAAATAAGCTAACTAGTGCAAAATTAAATCTTAAAGTTATGCTACCTAAATAAAAGTAGATCTAAGAACAAGAATTAAATTAGCTCGTTTCATATCCCCAATCTTATTACTTTTTAGAAAGATATCATAGCTTAAAGATTAAAGAGACTAATAAAATTGAACAAACTTGCATTAATATAAAAAGGGAGTGTTTACAATGATGAAGAATGATTACACCTTGAAAAGTAGATCTATAACTTTTAAGGAAAAGAGGCTACAACTAAAAATGGAAAATACTAGGTTGGCTATATACTACTTGGTGTGGTTTACAAGACAAGGGGTGGGTATTTATAGGATAAAATTAGGGTTTTAGGGGTGTTGGCTAAATTCAAATCATATATTTGCCATGTGTGTTGGTAGAAACTTGTCCCTTGAATGTAGCCAACTCCCATTTTCTTTTCCTTTCTTTTTTTTTCTTCTTTTTCTTCTTGCACTTTTGCCCTTCTTGCATTTTTCTTTTCTTTTTCTCTTTTTCTGCTTTTTGTACAAAATACCTATAAATGCAACAAATTAAATTATTCAATTCGGGAGCAAGCAATAAATAGATTTTAATTAATGCAAAATTATGAGATTATCAATTTTCATCAAGAATCTGGATACCTAATATGCCAGAGTTGAAAGAAGAAATCTTACGAGACGCTCACAACTCGATATATTCCATACATCCAGGAACTACAAAAATGTATCGAGATTTGAAAAAAAAACTTTTGGTGGCCAAGTATGAAGAAATAAATAGTTGAGTGGATGAGTAAATGTTAAACGTGCCAATGAGTCAAAGCAAAACATCAACGTCCATGCGGATTACTGCAACCACTTGATATTCCAGAATGGGAATGGGAACATTTAGCAATGGATTTCGTGGTAGGACTTTTAAGGACCAAAGCAAATTATGATACAATTTGGGTGATCATCGATAGACTAACCAAGTCAGCACATATTCTTCCAATCAATGAAAGATTTTTTCTTGACAAATTAGTGCACTTATTTCTCAAAGAAATTGTGATGCGATATGGAGTTCCTGTATCTATTGTATATGATCGAGATTCGCGTTTCATATCAAGATTCTGGAGACAATTTCAGGAATGCCTTGGTACCAAATTAAATATGAGTACCGCTTATCATCCACAAACAGACGGACAAAGTGAAAGAACTATCTAAATAATTGAAGATATATTATGCGTATGTGCGGTAGATTTTGAAGGCAGTTGGGACGAGCATTTACCATTAGTGGAATTTTCTTACAACAACAGCTATCATGCAAGCATTGGAATGCCACCTTATGAAGCTTTGTATGGAAGGAAATGTAGATCACCTGTGTATTGGGATGAAGTTGGTGAACGCAAAATTTTAGGTACAGAATTGATCCAGCAAACCAAGGGAAAGATTAAGCTTATTCGGACTTAAAGCAGCTCAAAATCGACAACGCAATTATGCAGATCAAGCTAGGAAGGATATGGACTACCAAGAAGGAGAACATGTGTTACTAAAAGTATCGCTATGGAAAGGTTTAACCAGATTTGGTAACAAGGGTAAACTGAAGCCACGATACATTGGTCCATTTGAAATATTAAAGAAAGTCGGGAAAGTTGCGTACGAGTTAGCCTTACCACCTCACATGCAGCATATTCATAATGTGTTTCACGTGTCGATGCTTAAGAGATAGAATCCTGATTCTAGACATGTAATAGAAGATGAGCCGATAGAAATTCAACCTGATTTGTCTTATACAGAGCAGCCAATAAGAATTCTAGATCGATCAGAGAGAGTGTTGAGAAATAAGTATGTATCTTTAGTACGAGTTTTGTGGAGAAATCCTATGGTTGAAGAGTCAAACTGGGAACTTGAGAGTGAAATGTTAGAAAAGTATCCCTAGTTATTTTCTTAACGAGATTCTGAGGACAAAATCCTATTAAGGGGGAAGGATGTAACGAGTGGAAACTTCTCTTATATTATATCGTAATAAAGATAAATTATTTATTTTATTAAGTCATTTTTGTGTAATTAGTTATAAAACCTTAACTGTTATGTTCTATGTGTATTTCGTATCGTCGGGATATTTATTTATCGGATATTTTATTTCGTGTTACAAGTTTTTGTATCAAAATTTATATGACTCGAACTGTGTTATAATAGCTGATATTTCAAATAAAATAACTGGCCTTATTCTCCCTAGAACGGCTTGTATTATTGCGTTATTCTGAACATCTAAGTATTTTATAAACTTTTTTGTATCGCGAAAAATGACTTTTTCGGGCCCCTCCGGATGTTAAAAACCCCACACAAATCATATTTTTATTTTTATAAAATTATAGGACTTTCAATTATACCATTTCTTTGTATTTTTGAATTGTTCACAATTTTTGGGAGTAATTGGCATATATATATATATATTATATATATTAAATATTTAAAAATAAAAAATTAATATTAAAAAAATCTAAAATTAGTGGCCAATTAATTTTAATAAGTGTAAAAATTAGGGCCTTAATTTTAATTAGGAGTATTAATTTTACTACTATAAATAGCCTAATTTTTATTTAATTATTTATAATTAATTATTAAAAAATCAGAATAACTCCGAAAATCCCCAAATTTCCAGAAATTAGGGTTCTTGAGTTCTTGGATTCAAGCAGCGATTTCAACGTGATTCTGTTATCCTAATCATTCATGTAAGTAGTCAATCGAACGCTCTTGATCTCTACTTTCTAATTTTACTATCAATTTCATGTTTAATTGCATCATTTTTCAATTTTAGTTTTTGGGTTTTAATTTGAATTCAGGTCTTTTAATTTGAATTCAGATCTTTTAATTTGAGACTGTTTTGATCTAATTAAGTGATGTAAAGTTGTAGATCGTGAAATTTGTGATCGATTAAGACGGTTTCATTGAATTTGGTTTACGTTTAAGGTTCGCTGGAAAATCGCCGCCTTAAACGACGATTTTGATTTTCCGGTCACGGGCACGATTGTTTGAAGTTTTGGTAGGCTGGGTTAGTATAATAACGAAGTTAAGAGTGTTTTGCAACTACTTTTGTCGAGTTCTGGGTTCTAGTGGCCGGAAAACGCCACGATTGTCACCGTCGTTCTTCGACTTTGATCGGAGAAGATGATACAGGTATCGTCTGTACGTTTGGATTTGGAGATTGAGTTTCTGGGTGGACGGGGATTAAAAACCCTATGAAATCAGGAGTGAATAACCCTCTGGGCAGCCTGAATTAAGGTCGCTGGAATCTGGGGACGTCGCCGGAGTTCATATCGGTCGACGACCCGTTTCTGTTCTTGCCAACCCGAATCAAAACCCTTTGTACCTGGTTTTGATTCATTTTCCCCTAAACTATTTTTATAAGGTGTTTTTGGAACATTATTTTACTTTTATTTTATTTTTATCTTTATAAATTATAAAATTAGTTTTATTTATTTTATAAATTGATTAATTAATTATTTAATTAATTGGTTTATATTTTAAATAATTCTGAAATATTTTCTAAAATTCGAATTTAATTATTTCTTTAATTATTTATTATTTATTGTTTATTTATTAATTATTTAAAAATGATTAATTATTTTGATAATTAATCAAATTATCTTCATCAATTTATAATAAATTCATTTTAATTCCAAAAATTATGGAAAAATCATTTTTAATTCTGATTTTTTCCTAAATAATTATTTAAAAATATTTTTGAGGTTCAATAATTTTGAACAATTAATTATATTGAATAATAAATTGATTTATTCTTATTTATCAAACAATAATTAAACCGTTTATCCGATTTGAGCGAAACGAAAGCCCTTCGACTCAGAAAAATGGTCTGTTTTCATTAAAAATAGTTTTAAATCCTAATTTCTATTAGAAGCGAGTCGAATTACGATATTTATTTACTTATAAGCCCTATTACTTATAGAGACGAGTCCAAAAAATTCCGAAAAATAGTAAACGAGCCAGATATTGTTCAGAAATGCGAATAGCGAGTCGATTTCGGTTCTAAAAATTATTTTAAACCTAGAATGACTATGTGACTTATGTGCTATGTGAATTATGTGGTTAATAGAGTCCTAATTGTTATTAACTATTATACGAGTCAATTATACGCGTACGGGTAGATAATAAGGGCTATGTGAAGTCGGTTTCAGACGCGATTGAGATATGAGTTGACTAAATAAGCATCTTTCTTTGATAGATACGAAGCCAACGAGGCGGATCGATCCGGTAGTAGAGGAAAGTGATATACTTGTGGGAGATCACGTGAAAGGCAAGTTTTTCCCCTATTCTAAATTCAGAATAGTGAATTACTTTCAGATTTTTATCGCAGTTACACACTGTTAATTCTGGTTCACAAACACTGATACACAATTATTATTCTTTGCTCATATTTCCTTTCGATTCATAATTTCGCCTAATTCATTGAATACTCTATTCATATTCCAATAGTTATATAGATATATACATATATCCTGATATATTCCGATGTTGTTGGGATACATTAAATCATATTGATCATTCTGGTTGCTCATCTATGAACTGGATGGTGAAGATTAGGATCAGGTATACACTTAATCCTAAGGACCGGGAATTAACCGGATCCTTGTGTTGGCCCGTGGAGCCTGGGTACCCGAATGGATCTATAAGTTGAGGTATGGATCTGCACTGTATCCTGGCTGATCAGCAGGATATATGTGCGAACTTGTGTCCAGTTTAGTTTATTAATACTTGCCGATAATGGCTTTTGTTCTTTTCTTGCGAGGTTATATCTTTGCAGATGTAACCAAATTATCGGTTCATTTAGCTTTATTATGATAATGTTTGTATATTGTGGACTTGTTGATCAACTTATGGCTCACTCACTCTTTGTTGATATTCACCTTATTGTTTTCAGTTAAGAAAGAAAATGAAACCTATCAGGACTCGCGTGGTAAAGAAACGAGATAAGCAGCGAGACCCTCTAATACTAAAAGTATTGATCCCTATACAGGAATAAAGCTTTGAGTTACCCGAGCAGGTGTAGTGTAGATAGATGTGGTGTGAGTTTGAATAAAAGTGAATTTGGTTTAAAATGTTTTAGATAATGGTTTGTAATAAAGAGAGTTCTATAAGATTTTAAATTTGGCTTGTAATGAAGTAAGAGTGTTGTTCTTGTTTTCATACTTTAACCTAAAAAGATCTGGTTACTATTAAAGGGGTTAGATATATATATCTGCTTAATTGTTATACAGGTTTGTACAGGGTTGATAATTAGCTAGTGACTCCCAGACCTATACCCCGGGTTTGGAGGGCATTACATCCGGCGTGACCGCTCTGAGTATGGCGCGACCGCTCCCAAGTGTAGCGCGACCACACTGAGCTTTTGGAAAAACTTCTTTTTTTTATTTTATTTCTTTCAACTGCTGGTTCCTTTTGCACATTTGACCGAGGCTCCATCCTAACACTTTTCCAAGCATAAAGCATGCAAGATACAGTCCTTCTTCCGATTATGCCTTTATGAAGCGTTCTAAGTGGACATAAATGCCACTTAACATATACCGCTAATGCAATTTATCTTTATTCTCTCACTTTTTCTTTCAAACGAGGGTGCAGATTATTTTTAGCCATAAAGGTTGCATATATCTTATAATGATATTTCTTCATCAGAATGAGATGGTTCATTTCTTTGCGACCAGAGTGATTCAGAACCATTATGTAATGTTCTTATACTTGATATATGTGGTTATAATGTCCCATGCTTGATATTTATGATCATCTTGGTAATGTGTTTTGGGATTTTTGGTTAGGTACAAGTGTCAAATGCAACTTCTCCTGTATTTATTTGTATATGATTAAAGAGTACAAAAGTGAAAGCATCCGCTAATTTGCTAATTTCCATTAGAGTAGAATACTCATATATTCTATAGGCTTGCTTATATTAATCACATCTGTTTCTGTTTTTAATTTTATCCTGATTAGTTATGTATGGTCGTTGCAGAGGGTATTTGTCATCAGAACCTAAAATAATATATATATATATATATGTATATATATTTATGCTAGAAAGTCTTTGACTAGAGCCAGATAATATTGAAGCAAACAAGGTTATCTCAAATTAAATTAAGCCAATGCCCACATGAAATTAAGCATTCTTATTTTTACTAGATATTATAGGGTGAAAGAAAGTTAAAAGAATATATGAATAAAATGTAAATTTAGTCTACTCTTTTTATTAATTGTTTTGAGATTATTAAGAATACATTTTAATTTTCAAAACCCATAACTTGAGAATGAGATAGCAAGAAGTTGAATTGAATAAAAAAGTTCAAATATAACATTTTGATATTAACAAAGAGCATATTTCCCCTACAAAATATATATGTTGTGTCCATCTAATTTTCTTAGATATTTATATTTTAATTGGTGTATAATTCCAGCATTTTAGAAAAATTATCTTTTAAATGAAACAAAAAAAATATACATTCAATTTCATTTTTAAAATAAGATACTTTAAAATAGATGTTTATAAGTCTTATTTTTTGTTTTCTTTATTTTTGAGAGAAAGAAAATATTCACTACAAGAAAAAAGGCTAAAAGCCACCGGTCAAAATTCGGTTGCTTTTAGCTATAAACGACCAAAATCGGTGGATTTTGTTATAAAATCCACCGCTCCCCGTCGGTGGCTTTTAACTTGGTCGAAATTGTGTTCAGCGGTGGAATTTATATAAAAGCGACCGCATTTTCGGTTGCTTTTATTCCGGGTCAACTTTCCAGCTTTTTCCTTGGTGAAAATTTGAACCTCCCGCTCTTAATTTTTGTTAAAATTTAAACTTCCCGCTTCTAGACTAAAGACACCAAAGTCGGTGGCTTTTATATGCTTCCGCCTAAATGCTAAATTCAACAGAATGTTGTCAAAATAATTTTACTAAATTTGACCAAATATAGATGAAACCCTCTACTTAATTCCACTGAACACGGTCAATTTGAACCAACACCAGATTTAAAAAAAGGCAGCAAAATGCTGCTCAATTTCATTTTACAATTTCAAAACAAACAAACTGGAACATCTTTAGAACTTATCATATTAACATCCACAATTCTATACAATATCATCTGCAACTTACATAACAGAAATTTATAAAATTAATAAAAAGAATATTGACACAAATAGATTCAATGGCTAAAACAATCCGATAACACTACTATAATACATTAAAATCATCTTTTTTTTGAGCTATACAATCTATCAAACACCTTGTGTGCGCTAACAATGTTGATGAACTTTGTATCCTTTGCATCCTCTGTATTTGCATCCGCCTATACATACAGCCATATAAACACATCATACAAAGAGAGATTCATAGAGAAATAATATTACAATCAAGAAAAAAGAAAACCGCAAGCAAACCCACCACTTTCTTCATCACAACCGGGCAAAACAGCAGTAATCGGAGCTAAATCCTCCTATTGAACATGGAACATCACTCATACTGAGAGAGGCCAACATGAACTAATTGCGCCTATCTCGATGTTCTTCCTAGAGCTTGAGAACATGCCAAGAACAGGACCTTCCGAAATGCGATTCATGGCATACGCAAAGAACCCGGCGATTTATAGACTAGACCATGATTGAGAGGCTGTAAAATTGGTTTGGAGATGTGAGATTGTGAGCAACATTTTTTTGTTTTCTTTTTGGAGATGGGAAGGGGAGGCAAGGGTTTGAGAGCAGCGGCAGGGAGGTGCTTTAGGCTTGTGTGTGTGTGATAGACTTTATATCAAGATGCTGGATTGTTAGGGTTTCCTATTAGGTCGGGCCTTCATTAAAAGGGCTGAGACTATATTCAAGGCTTGATTATATATCAAGTGGTTCATAGTTTATTATAGAATATAAATATAAATAATTTTATCAACTCTTTTTAGTTGTGTAATTTTATACAAAAGATACAAAATAAAATAAAATATACAAAATTAAATAAATTTTATTTGGTTTACCATCTTAACGGTCAAACTTCAGTTTGAGTAGTCCAGCTAACTAGTGTTTAGTCGTGAATTTGTGTTTCGATTATTTTAAAAATAGTTTTCACAGATCTAACCGTATGGATGTCAATCAATATATATATTAGTAATATAACCAAAGTTTCATATCAAAATAATATTATTTGATTTTCCATTTTAACAGTCAAACTTCAGTTGACTAGTAGAGCTAACTAGCGTTTAGTCCTGAATTTGTGTTTCGATTATTTTAAAAATATTTTTCTTCGATCTAACCATATGGATGTCAATAAATATATATATTAGTGATATAACCAAAGTTTAAGATCAAAATAATTTTATTTGGTTTGCCATTTTAATAGTCAAACTTCAGTTTGACTAGTTTGACCCGCCATTGCTAAGCCGAGAGAGAAAGTAAATTATTGGAGTGAGATAATAGCGAAAAGAAATAAAAAGAAATGTGAGTTCTTCTATATATGTACCTCGCAATTATAAATTCGACCGACTATAGTCATTTTTATAAATTCCACAATAGGCGGTCGTTTTTATAAAATCCACCGAAAATGGTTGCTTTTATAAATTCAACCGCTAGCGGTTACTTTTATTAAAATGACCATTGTATTATTTTAATATTTTTGGTAATTACTTTAAAAGCGACCGAATGGTCACTTTTGTTTTCTAATTTCAGGCTTCATTTTGGCGGCAATTTTCCCACCAAATCTTGAAACCTTAAAATCGACCGCCGAAAAATAGTCGGTCGCTTTTGTTAATAAAAGCCACCGACTAAAAGCCACCGTCAATAAAATCCACCGAATATAAGTGACCGCTAACAAAATCCACCGGGGTCGGTCGCTTTTATTCGCGGTTTTTTGTCAAGTGAGTTTGACCTTAAAAGTCACCGTTTTTTGTGGAATTTATAGTTGGTCGATTTTGTTTGGTCGCTTTTGCTCTTTTTTCTTGTAGTGATTAATATAGCATATGTAAATAGATAAATTATTTTAAATTTATAAAATCTGAATAATATACTATTTAGAGATAAACAAAAACAAATGTATTTGATATAATATTTTTTTTAATCGTAGGGAACCTACAACCCCTACCCTTGAGGTGCGCACTTCGGGTGCGCACTGGGTAAACCCCATGGCTCGCACAATAGCCTGCAAACCACATGAATTAAGGTAAACCGCATTTAAGCAACATGCTCTGTAATGGTGAACTCATAATTATGTAAAATATAAAAATTTATTTAATTCACTAAATTTTAAAAACTAATTTTTTTTACGAAGTGAAATTTGATTGGTGATATACTGTTCATCTAATATTTTCAAAAAAGTTGTGAGAAGTATTTCTTTATGAGAAAAAAGAGGAGCTCTTTAAAGACTATAATAAATTGTATAATTTACAATTATTGTGCATAATGTATACCCATATTTGAAGAGAAAAAATAGCTGGACAATGATTATTATTTCTGAACAATCTAGGCTACCGTTCGGTAATTAAATTATATTTTCATTATCATCATAACTATATAAATAAGTGGAAAATAAGTTTTGTTTAACTATAATTTTAACTCTAAAGTTTTTCGAACATAGGTATTATGAGTCTCAAAAAATATTCATATGTTTGAACTTGAGTTAGTCAATTTAACATATTAGTAATTTTCTTAATATATTCAAAATAGAATTATAAATTAAATTCTTTACAATATATAGTGCAATATAAGTAATATATTTTTTCTACATTACTAAACTTAATATTTACTAACTTATATACATCATAAATTTATCTTAATGTTACATACTTTCTTAATTTTATTTAAGCTGTAATTAAAAACAATTATTCATGTTGTATCGAAAAGTAATAATTTTTTTATTTAAAATGATGCTATGTGTTTATCTCATACTGGTGTATCAATGTAGATACATAGACAAAGTTACTGCACTTTCATCTATTTTAATAGTATAATCCCAAATTTTAGAAAATATGGGAGATATGCGCATGATGACAAAGGCTCCCCTACTTTTATTTAAATCAAAAGGCTAATTTAATTTGTAAAAATTTTTATACAAGTTTTAGCCCTAAACATATGTTCTAGCTGGTCATACTAGCTTTGTATACAAGATCTAGCCACTCATACTAGCTTTGTATTTAGTGCAAGTAGGAATGGTTTAAGATCAAGGTCGAATTCCAAAATTGAGGTATAAATGTAAGTATCAGTAAGTCTTTTTCTTTTGATGAGGGAATTTTAAGGACTTCAGATAGAGGTAAAATCATATTACATATGGTTACCAGATCATAATCATTTATCCATTTATGCATATTCATGCAAATTATTTTACATTGATTTCTCGCAAGTATTTGACATTTAACTTCATTTTGTATTTTAACTCTTTGTTTTTCCATTCCTGGATATCATGTAATATAAAAATACGATAAGTTAAAATTTTTAAATTCGTGTCCGGGTCCTTTTTTAAGGAGATTTCTATAGAAAAGGAGCTGCTATATTAGTACTAATGATGTTGTGCTGATGATTAGAAATTTTTTGAGTTGCGTGTTGAAATTTTGTTATAACAATCTTCTAATGAAGTTGCCCAAACTTTTTGATTAATATCAAATTTAAGCTTGAGAATGTGGTTTAATAATTAGTGCAAATAGATGAGAAGATATTTAACTAATATAATTTTTATTTGTTGCTAGTTAGTTATAATTAACATAAATAGATTATACTATTTTGTTTGGAAGTTAAAAGATCACATGATGCATCCTCTATCTTAAATCAAGCTGTTAACGATCCCAATAAAGTAGTTCTTTCATATAGGAGAATTTAGAAATGTGTTCAGAGGCTATAATATATTTTGGAGGATTATAGAGCTAAAACGGATCTCATTCACGTTCACATTTTGGAGGCCTCAAAGCTGGGGGGAGGGGAAGAAGGGTGAGTTTCCAAAACATGTCTACAATTGAGGTGAACAGGAATTCTACCTTGGTCATATTTTTTTCGAGTATAGTAATATATATTTTTTGATATTAGTTTTGTGGTAATCCGCTATTTTTTCATGTTGCACAAATACGTTTGACTTGCTGAATAGTGTTGGGAGGGCAAGTTCCATTAAAATGATATCTCAAACTGTTTAAAGTTATTCTTAGGAATGTCATATTTTGCTGGCTCTCCAAATCTGTATTTGGTGAATCACAGTGCAATTAGTTTTAACTGATAAAAGTCATAAAATATGACAACTACTTGAATAGGTTATATTAGTAGTACATTAAGAAAATTTGCACAATTAATTTAAGATATATAAAAGAGACGTTGCATGATAAAAAGATGATATCTAGAGCATTCCGCAATAGTTTGAAACTGAAATGTGTAAACTTTATGTTAGGTCACATACACTGTACAAGGGGGTTGAATACAGTGTTTAGGACAATTGAGGTGAACAGGAATTCTACCTTGGTCATATTTTTTTCAAGTATAGTAATATATATTTTTTGATATTAGTTTTGTGGTAATCCGCTATTTTTTTATGTTGCACAAATACGTTTGACTTGCTGAATAGTGTTGGGAGGGCAAGTTCCATTAAAATGATATCTCAAACTGTTTAAAGTTATTCTTAGGAATGTCATATTTTGCTGGCTCTCCAAATCTGTATTTGGTGAATCACAGTGCAATTAGTTTTAACTGATAAAAGTCATAAAATATGACAACTACTTGAATAGGTTATATTAGTAGTACATTAAGAAAATTTGCACAATTAATTTAAGATATATAAAAGAGACGTTGCATGATAAAAAGATGATATCTAGAGCATTCCGCAATAGTTTGAAACTGAAACGTGTAAACTTTATGTTAGGTCACATACACTGTAGAAGGGGGTTGAATACAGTGTTTAGCACAATCAAATCGGATATAAGAACTCAAGTAACAGAAAACGGATTTTATTCAACACAATAAACTCTGTTACAATATGGAACTGTTCTCTCTCAGTGATGAACAAATTATCACGAAAGCTGCCAGGGTTACAAAGAATAATAACTTCGATAATGATAACACTTATAGTGTAAACCCTATGCCTGTGTTTATATACTATAAAGTTACAAGATAAATTCTAATTGATATGAAATATAATTCTGCTTCCTAAAATATATCAACTAGTTATCTTTTCTTCCAAGTATTCTATTCTTCATAGAATTCCTTCTTCATGCATAATTCTTTATGTCTTAGTCTCAATCTTTTTTCCTTTCAATCAGCCGCCTGCCTTATCTGAAATTCATCTTAAGTCCTGATAAATATCTTCTGATCACTTAAGTTCTGATAACTTAAGTTCTGATATCTTAAGTTCTGTCTTCAGTATAAGTGCTGATTTCCAGTTAAGTACTGATTTGTCCTGTTAGGTAAGATCTGAAAACTAAACACATATCATATTACACATGACATTATCAAATATATCTAACAATCTCCCCAAACTTGTAAATTAGCATAATATACAAGTTCAATAGATATTTGATGATGTCAAAAACATTAAGTACAAATGCATGAGAATTTGACTAGATAACTATAACTTACAGTCCTTTCAGCTTTACCATCTTTAACTTCTGATAACAGTTTTAGTCTGTAAACACTTCAGAATTTAAGCAGTTGTAGATCTTTGACTTTGCTTCAATTTCTGATGTCTTTGATATCAGGAGTTGTTCTGAGATAGTTCTTCAACAAACATCTCTCAGCATATTCAAGTTCATTGACCATCCTCCTTTTAGCATTTATCAATTCAGCTGTATCTTCACCAGTTTGAAAAATAGCTGCTCCGAGATCATTTATCTTAGCTTTTCTTATCTCCTGATCTAGTCTAATCAGATATGCCTTGTCAGACTCTAGATTGAATTCCACAGCCTTTTAACCCAGAAAAGTAGTTATAATCTTAGCAGAGTTAAGCTTCATTTCGATAATATCACCTTTGTGATCTCTGTACTTGGGACAGTATGTGCTATCAGACTTTACAGAATAAAGCTTCTTCTGTCTTTGAATTTGAGACTTTAAATACCCTGCAACACTATCTGTTAATCTGTCTTTCACTTGAAGTAGGAATAGAACATGTTCCAGTTCCTCAAAATACTTCAGTGGTATAGCATTCTGCTTAATCTGGTATACCCTTCCATCTGTCATAAAATATAACAAGATATGTTCTTTCAAAAAGGTATGGTAAACCATTTGTACAGATTCAAGTCGATTCAATCTTTCAGGAGTTGCTCCAACACCTGGTTCACTTAAGGAAGTTGGATCATTGGTAGTGTTATGTACTCTTCTTTCATCAGAACTACCCAACCCAGATTTATCTCTTGCTTCCTTTCCTGTAACAACTTTTGCTTCAAAACCACTTGTTACAGTCTTCAAAGGTTGAGCCTGTTTAGCTTTGGTGAATCCTGGTAGGAGTATCTTTGAAGGTTTAACATGAGAAATGTCAGAGGTTTCCTTTTCCTTATCTTCTGATATCAAGCCAACTTGAGCTATGTCATAGGTTGCTTGCTTCCCTGTCATATCAGAATTTACTACATCTTGACTCTGAACAACATGAGCTATGTCAGAGGTTGTTTGAAAAATCTTCTTTTGCATCAGAGTAAATTAGCATCTTCTTCTTCATCAATTATTTCTTCATCCATGACTGGCATATAAACCCTTACAGGTTCATCAACTTTTTCTTTGCCCTTGGACCTTGGATCAATTTCCACTTGTGATTTGGCTTTGGTTGCCTCAGAACTTGTTCTTTCCTTTATCACAATACCCTTCGGTTTTGGAAATTTCTTTTCAACAACAGAAGCTTTAGATTTTATCTTGACTTCTGCTTTGAGTCTAGCTTCTTCTTCCTTTAGACTCTCAAAGTCCATTCCTGGATTTTCTTTAAGAAATAACTGCTTTGAAATTTCTTCATCAAGTTCCAGATGTTCACCAGAACTTATCCTTTTACTAGTATCAGAACTTAGTCTTCTCCCAGTATCAGAACTTGTTCCTTGACTTGTAATTCTAGCTTTACTTGATGAAAATTCTTTGCCTTGACCTTGACCTCTACCCTTATTGGAGTTTCCCTGGTCATCATTTCCATCATCCTTTCCTTTCAGTGTCTGACTAAATTTGTATTTGAACTAAATCACTTTCTCCCCCTTTTTGACATCAGCAGGTAAAAGAAGAGAGACAAGCAATTCCACTGAGGATTGGATCTCATTGAGTTGATTTTGGTGAGAAGCTTGATTCTTCATAATTTCTTCAATTTGAGTTTGTTGCTTCTCCTGAGTTTTCTCAATGTAGGCAATTCTATCAAAGGCTGGCTTGAAAAATATGTTTTTTTTCAAGTTTCACATTCATATCTTGCTGGATCAAAGTTTCTTGAATTTTATTCACCTTGGCATGAGTTGTTGAGTGTTGACCCTGAAGGTGCCTAGTACTCAATGCAGTAACTCTCAGCTGAGCCTTGAAATCATCATTTCATCAGCTGTTGCCAGATGCTCAGCAAGAATCTTTTCAGAAGGAACAAAACTAACTGTGTTCCATTCCTTAGTCCACTCCTTTCCTCTAGGAGTTTCACTCCAAAGTACTGGTGCTTCCCCTATAACAAACTTCTTAACTAAATCAGCTTTAGTAATTATTTGTTGAGGTGCATGTCCTGATGGACCAGCTGCATCAGCATCTAAATTAGCAACAGCTTCATCAGTAGTTTCCTCATTGGCAACATCAGAACTTGTAGATCCTGCGGTATCAGCATCCTCTGATAAAACAACAGTATGAGAGGCTATAGAGGCTTCAACATCATCCTCTAAATTCTGATCTGCAGCCAGGTTCTGATCAACATCCAAAATTGATGTTATTGGTGGAGTGAGTTGAATTGGTGGAGCTTCCAAGTACAAAACCTCAGGCACAATCAAGTTATGAATATCAATTTCAGCACTTGTACCTGGTTCTTCAATATGTACTGGATCAAATATAGGTGACATAGGAGGTGTAGGAATTTTGTCTTGAGCAGTTTCATATTGTACAAAAGGAAGTGATTCAATAATAATTGGTTTTGTTGAGATCAGAGATTCCTGATCCCCTTCCTTAGCTGCTTCCACTACATCTGAATCTGACTCAACTATGTCCCTGTGAGCTCTATGTTTCTTTAATTTCTTCAAAGGTGGAGACACTGTAGGATCTTTATCATCTGAATTTAACTTTCTAAGCCTTTTGAGGGGCCTAGAACTCCCAGTTACAGTATCTTTCTGAGAAGAAACCTTCTCAGCTTCTACAACAACAGGTTTTGATAGGGGAACCTGTTCCTCAGCATCTGATTCATCTCGTAGAATAAATCTCCTTCTCTTCTGTTGAGTCTGAGGTACTTTCTTAGTCCTCTTGGGTTTGGAAGATGAAGGCTGCACTGTAGGATCTGAAGGTTGAGGTTGAGAAGTTTGAGGTGTTTCTGTAGAGGTGGTGATGGATGAGGTTCTGATGGTTGAACATCAGGATATAGTTCAGTGTATTTAACTGGATCATAGGTTATTAAGGCTTATTTGACAGATAAAGGAACTATGAGGGGTCTTAACACAACCTTCTTATTATCAGTAGATAATAAGTCATTAAAAGCTCTTTTAGCTAGTCTGAATGATGAAATTAATTCACTAGCTGATTGGGGCTTATTATCACAACAAAAACTATAGATAAGCTGACAGAATCTAGCAAAGTAAACAGTATTCCAATCTTTTGTCATTCTATCCCCAATAAAACCTAAGACATCATTTGCATAATTAAAATCAATTTGATTTATGAGAGCATACCCGATTTGTTGGCTGAATATTGGGATTGCATCGAAATTAGAACATTTGTTTGTAAAAGCCTTGGTTATGCAGTCAAAGAAGAAACTCCATTCCCTCCTTATATAAGATCTCTTCAACTGACCCAACTTTTCCAATGTCCTCTCATACCCCAGACTGGCCATCATGTTTTGAAGAACTGTCTCTTCAACAGTAGAATAAACACAGTTCTCAGGGAGCTGCAGTGTTTTTCTAACCCTAGCCAATGTCACGATATGCTCATCCTCCCCTGATGAAAAATAATACTTGGGGACCCTTAAGCACTACCATCATCATATACTCCGCTTCTCCAGAACTCCAGCACTTGAGTACCAGAGACTGCATCAGGTTCGGTCAGAGCGTACCCAATATCAGAACTAGCAAGAAAGTCCTGAATGAAGTGATGTTCTGATGGGGCTTCTGACTTGCTAAGAATAGCGGAAAAGTTATTAGGAACAAACTTAGCTCCATCAAAAATTAGGTCTTTTGGTGCCATCTCTATAAGAAATTAAGTGAGTAAGAGTATGTTTGCAAAGTGTTTGTAAAAAGTCCTGAGAGAAAAACAACTTCATAAAATAAAAGAGAGAGAAAGAGAGAAAGAAGAAGAGATTTAGAATAGAAAAGTAAGTAAAAGATTAGAAAATCTTTTATCTCTCATATATATACTCTCTCCACTCAACAGTCATATTTTTGAGGCATGGGATACACTTTACACCTGGCACCATGTGAACAGTCAGTAAACAGTTAGAAAAAGAGTTAATGGGCACGTAAAATAAGCAATAATTACCGTGCACATGCAGTGTTTCAGGACATACACGTTAACCACTAACCCATAATGATTATGACTATTTAATCTCATATTAACCAATATTCTGTAAAAATATTATCGATCAAATAATGACCAAAAATAAACCAAGTAAATAAATACTGCCACATCAGCATCAGAACTTGATTATTATCAGGATTTAAAAGTCATCAGAATATGGCTCCTTAACTCAAAAAATAAATGTGTATTCCTGTAATTCTTCACACAAATACTGATATGGTTTTATCAGAACTTAATCATCAGAACTTCCATCAGAACTTGTCCTCAGAATATATGCAATCTGACACATAGATTGTTCATCTAAAATAACATTTATCACCACAGTAATTTTCATCATTCATATGGAGTGAAAGTGTGTGCAGTAAGCTAAATATCAGACAAAGAGTAAAGTCTGATTCACTTCAGTACATCTTAGAAATAAGGCATAACTAAGAATTTTACTCAAAATCTGTCATTATTCCGAAGTCTACTTTAGAATGAGTTCATGCATGAGTCCACCTCAACTATTTTGTACTCATTTTATGCATCTTTTGAAATTCTATTTTATAGTGGCTTCTCAGTGTAAGTGAGTCACGACTGCTTATCAGAATTTATGCTATTATAAGAGTATTTCTCCAGTAATCACAGAGTGTGAAAAGTTACCAAGAAAATTTTTATTTTTCTTTTCGAATGCATATTACTTAATACCAGCAATGCACTTGGGTCTTCCCTTCCATATTTTTACTCTAGATCTCAAAGGAGTACCTGATTTTTATTTCTTTTCTTTTTCTTTTAATAAGTGAGGCTTATCAACACTTAGTACATCCATCATATTTACTAACATCAGAACTTAACAGATAAGAATCATTATTCTAGTTTTTGACTTAGTAATAAGATACACAAAGTAAACTTAACTAAGCTCAATATCATAATTTGCTTGTATTAAAAGATTTCCACATAAACAATTACTTTAAACATGGGATCTTTAGTATATTAGAGAGTACTAGGTCAGTATCTAGCACAGTTATCCTCATTGGATTGAATAGTCACAGAAACATTCATATCACTATCACAGTTTAGAAATTCACATCAGACAATAACCAGCACTTAAGCAAATTTTAATTTAAGCACAGAATACACAAAGATAGTAATATCTGTAAATACTGATCATAAAGTCTGATGTATCAGAACATAAACTAAGCAGATTTAGAGAAAGAACCTAAAACCATTCCAAGTTCATTTACCAATCTTGTAAAAGTAGCTTCACACTGTGGTTTTGTGAAGATATCTGCTAGTTGTTGATCTGTGGGAACAAAATGCAATTCCACTGTACCTTCATCCACATGTTCCCTTATGAAGTGGTACCTAATGCTGATGTGCTTTGTCATTGAGTGTTGAACAGGATTACCTGTCATAGCAATAGCACTTTGATTATCACAAGAAATAGGGATTTTAGAAAATTCTAACCCATAATCCAGTAACTGATTCTTCATCTAAAGAATTTGTGCACAAAAGCTTCCTGCAACAATGTATTCTGCTTCTGCAGTTGATGTGGAAATTGACTTCTGTTTCTTGCTAAACCAAGAAACTAATCTGCCTCCAAGAAATTGGCAGCTTCCACTTGTGCTTTTCCTGTCAATTTTGCATCCTGCAAAATCTGCATCTGAGTAACCTATTAGCTTAAAGTCTAATTCTCTAGGATACCTCAATCCCAGATCAGTTGTACCCTTAAGGTACTTGAAGATTCTTTTCACAGCTGTTAAGTGAGGTTCTCTTGGATCTGCTTGAAATCTTACACAAAGACAGGTAGCATACATGATATCAGGTCTACTTGCAGTTAGATAGAGTAGAGAGCCAATCATACCTATGTAATCAGTAATATCTACTGATTTACCATTATCCTTATCCAACTTAGTTGCAGTGGCCATAGGAGTGGATGCACTTGAACAATCCTGCATTCCAAATTTCTTCAACAAATTTTTGGTGTACTTAGATTGACAAATAAAAGTTCCTTCTTCATTCTGCTTGACTTGAAGGCCCAGAAAATAGTTAAGTTCTTCCATCATACTCATTTGATATCTTGACTGCATCAGCTTGGCAAACTTCTTACAAAGTCTGTCATTTGTAGAACCAAAAATGATATCATCGACATATATTGGCACCAAAAGTAAGTCATTTCCATGGTTGAGGTAGAATAATGTTTTGTCAATAGTCCCTCTATTAAATCCACTTTCCAGAAGAAACTGAGCTAAAGTCTCATACCATGCTCTTGGAGCTTGCTTAAGGCCATAAAGTGCTTTATCAAGCCTGTAGACATGATTGGGAAATTTGGGATCTACAAAGCCTGAAGGTTGTTCAACATATACTTCTTCTTCCAATTCTCCATTGAGAAAAACACTTTTCACATCCATTTGAAAAACTTTAAACTTCTTGTGAGCAGCATAAGCCAAAAATATCCTTATGGCTTCCAATCTAGCAACTGATGCAAATGTTTCATCATAATCAATTCCCTCCTGTTAAGAGTATGCTTTTGCAATCAGCCTTGCTTTGTTCCTTGTAATTATGCCATCACTGTCAGTTTTGTTTCTGAACACCCACTTTGTACCAACAACAGATGTAACACCCCCAGATCCGGGGTCAGGGATCCGGGTCGTCACGGTCTTTCTTTCCACAATATCACTTCACTTAATTAATAATAAATAACCTTATACTGTGACCCCACACTAACACACACCACAACCCGTTATAGTCTCAGAGATGAAATTGAAATAAGTACAAGTCCTTGAATCCACAATTTAAAAGTTATTACAACCCAAAATGATTACTTGATAAATTTACAGTTAATTGCCATTATCTGCCACAAGTTATAATTATACAATATTTGGTTCCCAAAAGTAGAATGCCTGATCTACCAATAGATCTACCTCTGCAGCTATAGCAGCTACAACATCAACGGGAAGACGCGGGACGCTTCCCACGCGCTTGCGCTGGGTCTGCTTGAGTCTGGCCATCTTTCCTAACTGTTGTTGTGTGATGAAGAAATGAAGCAAGAGTGAGCATTACAGCTCGCAAGATAATATATAGTGTAAACAATAATGCAGTATCTAAATGGATAACTTACTAGAATCCTTTATCAAGTGTAAGGTAATTACTTACTGGATATAAGTTTTAAGGAAGATGAAGTTACCAATTACTTCATTATACTTATACCATTTTTAGAAATCTACTTGAACTATTACTGTTCAAAGTATAATAAGTTTCAAAAGGTCATCCCATAGATGAGACCACAAGTTAAAACTTGACTAGATTAAATCTTTGAAATATTTTTAAAGGAAATGAAGTTACAAGATACTTCATTCAATGGGAACACCATTAAAACTATTTGATCCTATCAATGCTTCGGCAACCACCCATTCATAGCCTTTCGATCGAAATGCTACGGGTAGTGTTGCAGAATTATCCAACTGGATGATGAACTCATTACGGGAGTTTTGTCGCGCCAAGAAGACCACTTACGATGATCAGTCGTAGTAGTGCAACCCCACCATTTTCTACATGTAGAGGAGAACCTGTCGGATTTACTTGTCAACCGAACACTGGACTCCTAAGGAATGGACCGTCTTAACGGAACTTCCGGGCCATTCGGGCCAATAAATAAGGCTGGGCCGGCGCCACTCGACCACTTACGCCACTCCTAGTTCAGATGAAATCCATGACTCTGAAATGTAAAGCTCGTCCCCCCTTTCCCCAAGTAGAAATATGTTGATACGGATCCACCAAGAAGTCGTATCTAGTTGGAAATGAAAACTCACCGATATTTCCCAGGCGATGCCTGTTAATGGATTAACTTGTTCCAAGAATTTTACTTCCCGAGTATTGGGTAAGTAATCAAAAACTCTTTTATCAAGACAACAACCTTGTTGCGAATATAAAACACACCACAGAGCCGGATCCCTCAGGTTTTGAGCGAGTATTTAAATCCCCTTCGAAAGGAGGATCTTAAATATAAAATGAGTTTTGGGATCCGCTCTAACTTTTAAAATCATTTTGAAGACTTGCAAAACATTTTTAAGAATGTTTGGAGTAATGCTGATTTAATAAAATAAATCAGTCCCAGTATATTAGAAAATATCTGAATATTATTATTTAAATAATATTCCCATAAAGAATCATCTTTATAAAAATAATTGAAGTAGAAGTTGTAAAACTTATACTTGAAATGAATCTTAAATAACCAAAGATGTACTTATACGAAAGTATTATCTTTATTTGAATAATCAAAAGTAAGTTTGATTATCGACACATTATTCTTCAATAAAATAAAGAATATTATTTAGTAAATAATCGGAGTCATAAGTCCTCGAATGAATATTCAGGATAATATTCATTAATAAAATAAAGTTATCGAATAAACCTTATTCAATTCATAGTTTTGAAAACTATTCATATATATATATATATATCATACTCGGGAGCCTCGACTCCCGGTTTTAGAAAAAAGTTCACCTTTGGTTCCCCTATACTAAGGGTATATGCAAATTATCGCTTATCTCTAGCATAGGTATTATCAACTGAATCAACAGATATATGTATCAAGAATACGAAACAAACATGCATATATACCATATCACATGCTACAATATATCGCAAGAATTTGCTAAATAACCATTATGCATCTATCACAAGATCATGCATGTACAAATGTATACATCACAACAACAGTATAACGGATAGAAAACTTGCCTGAGCGACTGGGGGTTATAAATGGCTTGGGATGAGTCTGGTAACCTATAAACAACATATAAGTTGGAATTAAACCAAAGTCACTTATAAATCTATACTATAACCAATTTAGACTCTAACGCTCGCTTTGCGCTTACTGATTCTCTTAAGTCGCTCGAGTACCCTCGGCTCCACCATTTTTAATAAATTAACCATTGCGAGTTTTAAGGAGATTCTTTCGCGAGTGTCTTACCAACTTCCTAACACACTTTACATAAATGTTTCATACTCCAATTAGTCCTTTTTGGTCTTTAACCTATGTTTCAAAGTAAGGCGAGGGGTAATGATTCGTTCGCGAAACGTCGTTACTTAAAACGGCCGTTTCTCCTAAACCGTACATCGGAATCAAACGAACTACATATCAAAACGAAGCTCGTAACATGAAATATCTAATCATGGCAATGGTCAAAACCTAGCAGGGAGTTCTCGGGTCCTAATGTTAAGAACAAAACAGCCTAAAGTAAATCGGACATTACGACGGCTATGTTTACGCGATTTCCCAAATTTAAAACTCTCCAATTCAACCCACAATCAATCCACAATCCCAACCCAATCAAAACTCCATCCATACTACATCATAACAGCCCCAACAACTCAACATCAATAATTTATACTTATTCTTAAACTTGAATTTAACTACACTTAAGTTCATTAATCAACAATCCAAGAACTACAACTCCAAAAACTTCACAAAATCAACTAATCTCTACATTTACAACTAGCAAACCACTCATGAATTATAAAAACAAAACTAAACCTAATTACTCAAATAAAGTTAGGGTTTGGAGGGGTTATACCTTCCTTGGAGAGTGGAGAATCAAGAGAATGGCTTGGAATCACCCTTAAAGTCCTTATCCAAGCTTAATCTAAACAAAACTTCAAGAACAAAAAATTTAGTTCTTCAAAAAACACTATTCACCATCTTCTTCCATGATTTTTAGGAAGAGATTGTGGATGATTTAGGAGCTCAAACTTATAGGATATTCATAACTATGCATAAGGAGTCTTAGATAATTACCTTGTGATTTAACAAAGCTTGGAACTTGGTTTTTGATTTTCTTGCTTTAAAGAAAAAGGAAAAGCCGAGAGCTCCTTGGATGAAGAAATGAAATGATTTTGTGTTTTGCTTTGATTTGTTTTGGTTGGTTGATTTTTTTTTGATTTGTTTTGTTTTGATTTCTTACCTTTTTACCATGGTAACTTTTGTGTGGCTCACAATCATCCAACAATTTCTTCCCTTATGTCATGCTTTTGTCATCATGTGATGTCACCCTCCCTCCTTTGTCCTCTTCTCATTGGTTTGATGACATCATCCCCTCTAATCTCTTTGATTAGCTTCTAATTACTTGGCTAATGACCGCTGATCTGTTATACGGTTCGCTTAACTTTCGTTTTCGTTTATCGTTTGAGGGATCATACCCGGGATCTTATTACTTAGATTCCCTTAACCTTTCTCAATACATTATATTCCTTTTTATGATCCTCTATTAAAATCCTTGAATTTAAATCCTTTTTATCCTGTTACCTTATACTCAATTCTTTCGATATCTGGTGGATTTTCGGGAAAAATCAAAAGGTTCAAATTTGGATTCTGACGATCTTTACATACACTTATATATCATATAGAGTACCAACAAAATCTCAGAATATCCATAAAAGAAACCCTACATAGTTTGACATGAACAGTTTTCTTATTCAGCAATATCAGCAAAAACACTATTCATAAGGGTTACAAAAAGTTCAAAATTTTGGGGTTATTACAGTCTCCCCTCCTTAAAAGGATTCCGTCCTGGAATCAAATAGAAAACAAATGGGGGTACTTTTCTAGCATTGCGCTCTCTAGTTCCCAAGTTGATTCTTCCATATTATGATTCTGCCATAGCACTCTGACTAGCTTGATCACTTTGTTCCGAAGCACCTGCTCCTTCTTATCCATAATCTTTACTGGTTTCTCCACGTAAGTCAGATCTGGTTGCATATCCACATGCTTGTACTCCACTATGTGTCTGGCATCCCGATGATACTTCCTTAACATTGACACATGGAACACATTATGAACTTATTGTAGGTTCGGGGGTAAGGCTAGCTCGTAAGCCAACTTCCCAATCCGTCTTAGTATCTCCAAAGGTCCAATGTATCTTGGGCTTAGTTTTCCTTTCTTTCCAAATCTCATTAACCCCTTCCAAGGGGATACTTTTAGTAGTACTAAGTCCCCTACTCCATACTCTTTGTCCTTTCGGGCTAGGTCTGTATATTTCTTCTGTCTGTCTTGGGCTGCTACCAGCCATCCTCTGATGAGATCCACTATGTCTTTGGTCCTTTGGACCACTTCGGGTCCGAGCATCTTCCGCTCTCCTACTTCATCCCAGTATAAGGGAGATCGACACCTTCTTCCGTACAGGGCCTCATAAGGCAGCATTCCGATGCTAGCATGAAAGCTATTGTTATAAGAAAACTCGATCAACGTCAAGTGATCATCCCAACTTCCTTTAAAGTATATTGCACAGACTCTCAACATATCCTCTAGTTTCTGGATGGTTCTTTCACTCTGCCCATCCGTCTGGGGATGGTAAGCGGTACTCATATTTAACTTGGTCCCCGCACATTCTTGAAAGCTCCTCCAAAATCTGGAGTTGAACCTGGGGTCTCGGTCTGAGACAATGGACGCTGGGACTCCATGTCGCGACACTAATTCCTTAAGGTAAATGTCCACCAGTCTATTGACTGTGTATCTCTCATTGATAGGAATGAAATGAGCTGACTTTGTCAGTCGGTCTATAATCACCCATATGGCATCATGGTTGGCTTTCGTCCTTGGTAAGCCGACAACAAAATCCATGGCTATCTGTTCCCATTTCCATTCGGGAATCTCCAGGGGTCGTAACAGTCCACTGGGTCTCTGGTGCTCTGCCTTTACTCTTTGGCAAGTCAAACATTTGCTTACCCATTCTGCTACGTCGCTCTTCATGTTGGGCCACCAGTAATATTCCTTCAAATCCCTATACATCTTGGTGCTTCCCGGGTGAATGGAATATCTTGAACTATGGCTTTCATCCAAAATCTCATCTTTAAGCTCTTGAACGTTCGGAACCCAAATCCGGTAGGAGTACCTCATTATCCCTTTATCATCTTTCTCCGTATGGATCTATTCTCCAGTCATTGACTCTCTGCCTTCATTCATTATTTTCTCTTGGCACAATCTGATCTTTTCCAATAACTCTGGCTGTATTGAGATCTCAAACAGCTTTTCAATTCCGGTTACCTTTACTTCTATTTCCATCCTCTCGAAATCCTTTATCAATTCTTCCGAAGTCATTATCATTCTGAGTCTTTTCTTTCTACTAAGGGCATCAGCCACCACATTGGCTTTCCCCGGATGATAGAGAATCTCACAATCATAGTCCTTGATTAGCTCTAACCATCTCCTCTGGCGCATGTTGAGCTCTTTCTGCGTAAATATGTACTTGAGGCTCTTATGGTTTGTGAAAATCTCGCACTTCTCTCCATACAAGTAGTGCCTCCAAATTTTTAGGGCAAAAACTATTGCTGCGAGCTCAAGGCCATGCGTAGGATATCTAATCTCATATCCCTTCAGTTGTCTCGACGCATGCGTAATCACTTTACCATGCTGCATAAGCACACACCCTAATCCTTTGTGCGACGCGTCACTATATATCACAAAATCTCCTTTTCCGTCTAGCAATGCCAACACCGGGGCCGTTACCAACCTTTTCTTTAATTCCTGAAAACTGTTCTCGCATTTCTCCGTCCACTCAAACTTCTCTGTCTTACGAGTAAGTCGTGTCAAAGGAGCTGCGATCTTCGCAAAGTCCTGTACAAATCTACGATAGTAGCCGGCCAATCCTATGAAACTCCTTACCTCTGTGGGTGTGGTTGGCCTTTCCCAGTTTGAGACCGCCTCTATCTTGGAGGGGTCGACCAATACTCCTTCTTTATTGATCACATGTCATAAAAATTGTACTTCATTCTGCCAGAATTCACACTTCGAGAATTTGGCATATAACTGTTCCTCTCTGAGTATTCCTAGAGCTATCCTCAAATACTCTGCATGTTCTGCCTCAGTCCTTGAGTAGATTAAAATATCATCGATAAAAACTATCACACACTTGTCCAAGTACCTCTTGAATACTCTGTTCATTAAGTCCATGAAAGCTGCTGGGGCGTTGGTTAATCCAAAGGACATTACCAAGAACTCATAGTGCCCATACCTGGTACGGAACGCTGTCTTGGGAATATCTTCGGGTTTAATCTTTAGTTGGTGATATCCAGTTCTCAGGTCAATCTTGGAAAAATAAACAACATCCTTTAGTTGGTCGAACAGATCGTCTATTCTAGGTAACGGGCACCTGTTCTTTATGGTTAGCTTGTTCAACTCTCGATAGTCGATGCACAGCCTCATGCTCCCATCCTTCTTCTTAACAAATAACACTGGTGCTCCCCACGGAGACACACTGGGTCTTATCATACCCTTATCTAAAAGTTCCTACAATTGGGTAGCTAATTCCTTCATTTCTAATGGGGCTAACCGGTAAGGTGCTTTTAAAACTGGCGCCGTCCCTGGGGCCAATTCAATAGCAAATTCAATCACTCTATCGGGTGGTAATCCCGGAAGGTCTTGTGGGAATACGTCTTCGAATTCGTTGACTACCGGAATATCTTGTAAGTTGGGCACCTCCTTCTGCGTGTCCACCATATAGGCTAAGTAAGCCTCATTTCCTTTTTGTAACATCCTTCTGGCCTGGGCCATAGTCAAAAACTTCTGCGTCTACCTCTTTCCTCTAAATATGACTTCTTTCTTTCCTGGGATATTTAACTTAACTTTCTTCCCCTTACAGTCTATCTGAGCATCATTGCTAGATAGCCAGTCCATTCCCAAAATTACATCAAACTCCCCTAATTTAAAAGGAATCAGATCAACACTAAAAGATTGTTCCCCTATGCCTAACTCACAGGCGGGGTGAATCTGGTTAACAGGAATAATTTCATGATTGGCTATTTCTACTTGTAAGGTTTCTATCAAGGGTCCAGCCTTAAGTCTTAATTTATGCGCAAGGTCCTTTGATATAAAAGATTTAGTTGCTCCTGAATCAAATAAAACGTTTGCACTGACTGAATTTAGAGAAAGGGTACCTGCTATCACATTTGAGTCTTTCATAGCATCCTGGACTGTCATGTTGAAAGTCCTCACAGTAGGTGGCTTATTGGAGGCAGCCCTGCTGGCTCCTAAAGCTGCTGGTTTGTTCATTGGGCATTCCTTCTTCCAATGACCCGGGCGTCCACACTGATGACAAGTGGTGGTTGGAATGACGGTAGGGGGCTGACGAAGGGCATTTGTGGGAATAGTGGCCCACTTGCCCACACTTAAAGCAGGTTACTGGCTTTCCCTTACATTCCCCAGAATGCATCCTTCCACAAGTGTTGCAGGCTGACAATGGGGGTCGAGACTGGTTGGAATAGGATATTCTTGACTTCTAGCTCACATTCACACTCATTGGCCGCTTAAACCCAGTGTTCTTTCCTGGTAGGGACATTGCTCCTCGATTAAATCTAGTTGGGAAGCTCCTTCCTGCGGAACCTCCACCCATGCTCATGCTTTTCCTCTTTATTCCCTTCTTCTCTCTTTCCCTCTGCATCTGTTCACTTCCGGCTTCTACAATTGTTGCCTTTTGCACCAGAGTGGCATAATCAGTAAGCTCAAGGATTGCCACCCTATTCTGAATCCACGGTTTCAGTCCCTGCTGAAACCTCCTAGCTTTCTTTTCCTTGGTGCCCACAAACTCCGGCACAAACCTTGATAACTCAGTAAATTTTGCTTCGTACTCTGCTACAGATAAGTTATTATGCTTTAGCTCCAAGAACTTGAGCTCCATCTGGTTTTCCATAAACCTCGGGAAATATTTTCCCAGAAACAACTGACTGAATCTCTCCCAGGTTATAATAGCATCTGTCTCTATGTTTTTCTTGGCCTCCCACCAGTAGTTAGCCTCTCCTTTCAGAAGGTAGGTAGCAAATACAGTCTTCTGTGCCTCATCGATACTCAGAATCTCAAAGGATTTCTCCATTTCCTTTAACCATGCCCTTGCCTCAACTGGGTCGGCTGATCCGTGGAACTCAGGGGGATGAAGGGACTTAAAAGCCCTGAAAGAGTTTGCCACAACATTGTTATTTCCTTGAGGGGGTGGGTTGGGTTGACGTTCCAAGTTCTGCCTTAGTAGTTGCATGAATTGGCCCATGGGATCCATGCCTGGGTTTGGTATTGGTTGCTCAACCTCGGTTTCTCCTTCCTCAGCCTCTATCTCAAATCCCTCAACATCATATGTTTCCTCCTCCTCTTCATACAGGGAGTCATCCTGTTCAACATAATCCTCGTCTTCCTCTTCACTATGTTCATGGTTCCTATCGTCCTGGTTATGGCTTCCCTGGTCCTCAGATCCAGGGTTCGCCCTAGTTCCAATCGTTCTTGGCGGCATGATACTGATAAAAAAAAAAATTATTGGGAAATTCAACGTTAGGTCACAATCATACTCAACATTGTGCCTTGCACAGCTCTATAATGGAGAGAATGTATCTCGCAATTCTATTAGTTTATGACAGTTCTAATAAGAAGTGCAGTAATAATAATGATAAAAATAGTGATCTCGTCACTAAGGAACTGAACCGAAAGGAAACAAATATATACATAATGCGAGAAATACATAGTTTGATATGGTCAAAAGTATAATAGTGCTACAACCATCTATCGTAAAAGTGATACACAAGAGTCTATCTGTCTAGTCAGAAAAAGGGATGCTATATACAAGTCAACTATCCCAGAAAATTGGCTCTTACTAAGGCCTCGACTAACTAGACAACTAGACTATCCCATCGTCAGTCCTGAATCACACACTGGAGCGGGTCAGCTCCCATACCCTTTCCATTGCACGACGGAAGATATAGTCGGCCTGCCGCCTGGAGATCCTACCATGCCTATCCCCCTGGAGCGATTTGAGTCTCGCTCGGGACGTGAGCTCTATCCCCGTCAGCTCCCTCCTCAAGGATCGGGGTATAGCAGCCCTAGTCTCATAAGCTCGGGTACGCCTACCCGCCCTCTCCGCATCCAACTCCCTCCTGGCCTCATCCAGCCGGGCCTCAGCAACAGCCACTCGGGTCCTCAGTACATCCTGAACATAGCTGTGGGCTAACAAAGACTGCCTATGGGCAGGGTCGAGAGGTGGTGAATCCGGAGCCGCTGGAGGTGCCTCCTCGGTCTGCCTAGGCTCGGGAGTATGGGTCTCTGAGCTGTCATCATATGGGCTCCAGGATAGTGGTGGAGGGGTAGGAGCTCTGACCACCGGGAGTGTGGGAAAAGGGGTACCAGTGTACACTACCATAGCTCCGACACGCTCCTCAACCACTGGGACCTCATCCGGGTCCTCCTCATCTGAAATAGCAACAACCTTTGTCTCTGACTCCTCTGAGGGGTCCTCCTTATCCTCCTCCATCTCAGGCTCCTCCTGATCCTTGGCATCTAGCAGTGCCTCATCATGCTCACGCTCGAACATCTCAGGGTCCTCTATCTCATGCGCCTACACATTAAATGAGCGAAGTTACTATCATGATACTTATAAGGGTTCCCGTAAGGGTTTTAACTGTCAGCGCTACTTTAAGTAGTCCGACCCTGAACTTGGCAAGAGTTCTTATTATCTTTGTGAGTTTATTATTACATCGTCGCATCATCTCTGAGGTTTATAACACTTAGCTCTGATACCATTTCTGTAACACCCCCAAATTCGGGGTCAGGGATCCGGGTCATCACGGTCTTTCTTTCCACAATATCACTTCACTTAATTAATAATAAATAACTTTATGTTGTGACCCCACACTAACACACACCACAACCCGTTATAGTCTCAGAGATGAAATTGAAATAAATACAAGTCCTTGAATCCACAATTTAAAAGTTATTACAACCCAAAATGATTACTTGATAAATTTACAGTTAATTGCCATTATCTGCCACAAGTTATAATTATACAATATTTGGTTCCCAAAAGTAGAATGCCTGATCTACCAATAGATCTACCTCTGCAGCTATAGCAGCTACAACATCAACGGGAAGACGCGGGACGCTTCGCACGCGCTTGCGCTGGGTCTGCTTGAGTTTGGCCATCTTTCCTAACTGTTGTTGTGTGATGAAGAAATGAAGCAAGAGTGAGCATTACAGCTCGCAAGATAATATATAGTGTAAACAATAATGCAGTATCTAAATGGGTAACTTACTAGAATCCTTTATCAAGTGTAAGGTAATTACTTACTGGATATAAGTTTTAAGGAAGATGAAGTTACCAATTACTTCATTATACTTATACCATTTTTAGAAATCTACTTGAACTATTACTGTTCAAAGTATAATAAGTTTCAAAAGGTCATCCCATAGATGAGACCACAAGTTAAAACTTGACTAGATTCAATCTTTGAAATATTTTTAAAGGAAATGAAGTTACGAGATACTTCATTCAATGGGAACACCATTAAAACTATTTGATCCTGTCAATGCTTCGGCAACCACCCATTCATAGCCTTTCGATCGAAATGCTACGTGTAGTGTTGCAGAATTATCCAACTGGATGATGAACTCATTACGGGAGTTTTGTCACGCCAGGAAGATCACTTACGATGATCAGTCGTAGTAGTGCAACCCCACCATTTTCTACATGTAGAGGAGAACCTGTCGGATTTACTTGTCAACCGAACACTGGACTACTAAGGAATGGACCATCTTAACGGAACTTTCGGGCCATTTGGGCTAATAAATAAGGCTGGGCCGGCGCCACTTGACCACTTACGCCACTCCTAGTTCAGATGAAACGCCAGTTGTAACGCCCCCAAATCCGGGGTCAGGAATCTGGGTCGTCACACAATCCTTCAATCATGTGTAACCTGTATTAACTAGATAATTCAATAATTCCATATCACAGACCCCCAATCTTACACACTCACAAGTTATAGCCTTAGAAACGACGTACAACAAGTATAATCTGTTATTAAAACTCAAATGTACTTTACAGGATCTAAAAAATTATTCATAACCTCTACATGAAGTTACAATAATTACGACTGATATCTTATACCTATCTGATACTCTAGCACACCTGAGACAAAGCTGTCTGGGATCCTCCCCATGACTGCAAGCAACTAAGTCCCGTACCGGCATACTGGTTATCTGTTGTGTTGTGTCATTTAAAAGAAAGCAAGAGTGAGCTATAAAGCCCAGCATAATAATATACAGTATGAAAATGACTGTATGATAAACTCACGGAAAACATCATATTTGATAATTACGTTTTATTCGAAAATAGTTTCCCTTGGTGATACACACCTTTTACAAAAATAATCATTTGGTGGATTTTATTAACCTGTGAATACCTTAATAGTAAGCCCAACACCTAGGCTTGGGTTACGGTATTGCATCACAATTCCAATTCGAAGAATAGTACATTCGTTGGAGCCACCGCATATGATGATCAGTCGTACTACGATAAAAATAACCTTTTCTACTAGCAGAAGGACGACACCTTCGTATCCCGGTTATCACCCTTTCCGTATACGGGCTATGTGTCCTCGTTTCGGGTATACACACACTTCGCAGGTCCTTAGGTACATAATGTACCATCTCCTACGGTACCAGTAGTCTATCCAATATACGAAGTACTTGGATCATATCCCTCCCTTGTCCTTTAGGAAATCCTATCATATCTCGAGAACTCAAACCACATCGAAGTTCCCCCAAGCGTTTTGCTTGTTGATAGGCATAGCTTTACTTCATATATATATATGTACTTCCAAAAGTTTTCGGAGGAAGTACTAAGGATGTGAGTTGACCGTTGTCAACATATAATTAAATAAGGGGGGAGTTTCTCTTTGAACTATATTCAAAATATAAAAATAAGTCGAGATAATATTCTCCGACGATCTGAAATTATTCGAATGATTTTCTGAAAATCAGAAAGTATTTTAAATCAGGTTCTCTAATTTTAAATCATAAATAAACTCTTTAATAAATAATAATTAATTAAATGATAATCGATACATAACTAAACCTCGAATGAGTTTACTTTTAAAAGAATATTGAAACAATATTCCTCAACTTATTTATGTTTAAGTAGTTAAAGAAATCTTTGGTAGATATAAGTAATCGAGTTTAAAACAAATAATTGTTGGAGTATACTTCTCCTATTCAAAATTAATATCCGAAATAATATTCATTGTTCAAGTGATTAAATATAGTTGAGGGAATACGATCTTTGGAAATTGTTTTAAATAAATTTGAGGTATTTAATAATTCGCAAGTGGACATCGAGTCCCTCGGAATAAAATAAGGACTTTCGATCGTCCAAAATATCCCCGGGACGATTCTCGGGTATTTACCATAATATACATACCGACCGACTCTCGGTCTATAATATACATGTCATGCTACTCTCTAGCGTTAATATTTCTCAAATATAACAACTCCGGAATATTTCCGGGTTTTTATAACCTTACACCGACCAATCCTCGGTCTAAATATATCGTTTCAAATCCGATAGTTTATTATACCAAAATCATCATATCTTATGATTCAATATATAACAATTTATAAATCTCCGTAAAACATTTATCATGCATATATTGCAGTATTTAAAAGTAATCACAACACAACAGTTTTAAAAAGGTAGGGTTTGAAAACTTGTCTGGAGTCCAAGACACGTTTCCCTGACTTCCACTCATTCCGAGTTTTCTAATCAACAAACATCATAATATTAATCAATATTCCTACTCTCATTACCAACTTATATTCCTAATAAGTTCAATACTTCATAACTTTCATTATTTGACCGACTCGAAATAAGTATCACTCCTTGGTCGATACGGACGGTTAAAGTGGTCTTCTAGAATTAACTTTACCGAATATTACTATTACGCGGCTTGCACTCTATCATTTTTAATAAATCTTAAAATTAATATTTTAATACGAAACCACCTCGAGGAGCTTTTTGAGTGATTGTAATATTTATCTTAAAAGTTTTATTTTGATAAAATGAATTTAATTAGGTGAAAAGTATTTCAAAAGTTTGGTCAACTACGGAGTTTTACTATTCAAACCGCTTTCACTGAAACGTTGATATCTCTCAAACCGTTAACTCAATTGATGCACTGTTTTCGCGTGCGCGATCTAGACAAAATTTAAAAGATATCATTTAAAAATAGTTTTCTGTTAACAGGGGTGAAAATCCCGAAGTGACAGTTTCCTAACAGGGGGTTGTTTTGACATTCGTACTCCGTGCGACCACGGCTCCGACATTTTTATAAAATTGAAAAATTAACATTTTTACTTGAAATTTTTTTGGAAGCTAATAAACTCTATTTCTTACTCTCTGTAAAATTTTTATTATTTATGAATATTTTGAAGTTGATCCTTTTTATTTTCAAAGTTCATAATTCGTAGCAGTTTTTGTCGCGTAAAACACTTTTAGTAAAACGGCCATAACTTTTGATCCGTAAATCGGAATCAAGCGATTCAAGCGCCTAAATGATCCTTATAACATTTTCTATCTTAATAAAGGGTTAGTTTTCAATAAACTACAGTTTATATCTTCGGGACTCTCTGCAGAATCTTGAAGTTACGTTTTGTTCGTTTTAACGAGGTTACGTTTATGATCGGAGTTTCGTTTACGCCTTAAATCTTCATACTACCACCAACAATCACCATATCATCATCAACACACTAACTCCTCTCAAGAATATCATGTTCTTGAGGAAACAACAATCAACCTTAAATCTACTTAACTAAACATCAAGATCTTAACAATATCACCACTAAAACTAGGTTTATAACTACATACTAAAATGATCTTGAATTTGAATCTTAAATAAAGTTGGGTCAAAGATTTTTACCTTTATTGAAAGTTTGAGATATGTTTTTGAGGATGGTGGAGTCTTGGGAGTGCTTGGTATGGTTTTTGGAACCTAAAACCACCATTGAAATCAAGAAATTAAAGAAGAGTTACTATTCATACAATTCACTAGCAACTTTCTTGATTTTATTTCACCCATCAAACCTTGATAAAAAGGGATCAAAGATTTATCTTACCTTATTTTGGTTTTTAGGAAGCTTGATAATTATTGGGAGGATTTAACCATGGCTAGAACTTGAGGTTTTAAATTTGATTTCTTGGTGATGAAGAAGAAGCCGAATGGAAGAAATGGGGAGAGGAGAAGTGTTTTTATGTTTGCTTCCTTGGTTGCTTCTTGGTTTCTTCTTGGAAATAATGCAAGTGGTAGCTTGTAATTGATCTTTATTCTCTAGTATATATCCTAGAATTTATTCTTGTTGCCAAATCCTTGGACAAATCTAGCTAGGCTTCCTAGTTTACAAGCTAACCTAATTAGCTTAGCCATTTAGCTTACTATTCTCTAGCCCTTGGTTGATCATCCTATACCTTAGCTCACTATTTGATAAAGTAACCATGGTTACTTTCCTACCATGGTTAGTTAGTGCGTTACATTTATTTAAGCGTTTACGCTTTCGCTCGACCGCTTAAACGTTTTCGTAATACTTCCTCGTAAATGGTTCGCGACGTAATTCCTTTCGTATTTATTTCTTATGTTCTGAATTATCATAATTGGATATAAATCTGTAGGGTTTTAAATTTGTAATTATATTGTGATTCCCGTAATCCTCGATGATTCGTAAATATGGTCATTTTTCAAAGTTCGTTTACTTCGAAAACTAATAGCGTTTACATACACTCATTTAGTACGTATAATCATAATATCAACTTCGAATCTCATTTTCTCATGCACAACATAGTGTGGGCTAAAAAGTTTTTCCCGTCTGTCAGGATGACTATTCATTAGGCATTTTACAAGGTCTCAAAAATTCGAATTGTTATATTACTATTCAAAAAGGTCTTTTACTGACGTCAAAAATTTGGGTTCTTACAGTCTTCCCCCCTTAAAAGGATTCTGTCCCAGAATCAGTTCAGAAACATGTAGGGATATGCTTCTCGCATGACAACCTCAAGTTCTCACATTGACCTTGCAGTATTTGATCTCTTCATAAAATTTCCACTCATCCATCCAATATATTTTCGGGTACTCGTCCTTGTAGTCTTATGACCTCTACACGTTATTCGACATACGCTAAGTCTAGCTATGAGTTTATTAGCTCATTTTCAATCATATCTTTGGTTTTAACGGTTAAATTTCCCAACCTCGATTCGTGGTACTCATTATAAACTTGGCGACCACTCGACAGTGGTGCTAATTTGTAAGCCAACTTTCTTAGTCCTTTAAAGATTTCAACTGGTCCAATAAAACTCGGGTTCAACATGTCTTTCCTTTTAAAATCTCATCACTCCCTCCCTGGGAGGCACTTTCAACAATACTTGGTTTGTTACTTCGTACTTCCTGTCTTTATAGTTTTGGTCCGTATATCTCTATTATTTATCCTGGGCTGCCACTAGCCGGGTTCTGATAAGTTCTAGAAATTTCTTTGGTCTGTTGACTCAATGATGGTCCAAGTATCTTCCGCTTACTAACTTCTTCCCAATCCTAAGGGAGAACGATTCTTTCTTCTGTACAAAGCTTTGTAGCCATTCCGATGCCCTCATGATAACTCGTTATTATCGGTGATTCGATTAACGTCAACTGGTCACTTTATCTCCCTTAAAAATTGATAATATGGACAATTAGCGCATCTTCTAGTGTTTGGAATCATCCTTCAACTTATTCGTTTCTCCTACATCGCTCCTTCTAGTGCTAGAGTTTCATTTCTTAACGTTTTCCCATTTTGGCGCATCCTCTCTGTCGATTAAGTCATGTAAGAAGTTCTCGTTGCATTTTCACATGCTCGTCTCCTGCTACACGTTTAGCACTAGATTTAACATTTATTCCCGTAGTAACGTAAGGCACATCGGGTCCTGTTGCCATCTTGAAGGAAGCACCATTTCATACGCAATTGATTGACATGTTTTAGGATCATGGAACGTTCAGCTTCTATCATCGGTCAGACTTCTTTAATCATTCCCCGTAAAATATCTATAGTACTACGATACCTTCTGGGTCGTACTTGTTATCCTCGCTAGCGCCTTAGACGTATTCACATTTATTGGTATATGCTACCAGTGGCCTTTATAGGGCGTGTACGATCTTCTTTGCCTTCTATCAGCTTTGACAATGACATCCTTCATTCTACCACGTTGTCCTTCGTAAGAATATCGGCGACTATTTTTCGTATGCTAGCGTGGTAAGTATATCTACATAAATTATCTGTCAACAATAGGCGATTCCCCAAACCGTTCTAAATAAAAGGTAAGCCGCTAGACGTATCTTCAATGGCCAGGATAGTCCTCTCATTCTACTTGTCGATTTGAGAACACTAAGTCATTCCTCTGTCCATCCTTTTTCGCAAAATATCTCGAGAAAGAGTCCCGTTAATTAAATCGTGGGTCCTTGCGTGGCGCAGTCGTCACAGGGTCTCTCTATCCCAATTATCTCTTCCGCGTTCATAACAATTTTGTAGAGTGGAAATCTATCGTTTGCATAATAAAGTAAGCGGTCTTATTAAATTTTATCACTCAAAATCCTCAAATAACACGATGGCTAACTTGGTTCTTGATAATCCTCCTTCAAAATTTATTATAATTAATTCTTACTCCTATTTGGGTCATCTACAAGTCGTAATCGCCAAAATTTTAACCCTCGCCTTTCCGTTTTCATTTTCAACCATGTCGAATACTTACTTACCTACTCAATGACATCCCTTTTCATAATCTGTCATGACTAATATCCGTTTACATTCTTAGGCACCTTTAAGTCTTCTTGTTAAGTAATAAGGCGTTCTTTTTATGCGATCCTTCTCATCAGTTATTCTGAGATTTGTCATCCTCAATATATCTTTTCCTACTTAAAGTGTCGGCCACCACATCGGCCTTTCCTTGATGATAATAGATTTCTTAATCATGGCCTTTGATCAATTTGACTATAGCCTCTATCTCGTGTTTAGTGAAAGATTTTTTTTCCAAATTTCCTCATAAGTAAACTCCTTGTCCCTTTCCGTGCGAACCTTATTGCAATTATTCTAGATCATTATTAGGACTCCTTATGTCATGATCCTTAAGCTCCGTAGATATATCACTGGACTTCACGCAACATCCTCTTTTTATCGTCGAGTATTTCTAGCACGGGATTGCTAATAGCCTTACTTTCACTTTTTGAAAATCTTATTCCTCAAATTCATACATGCTTGGTCTTTCCCGAATTTATCAGCACCTGTCCCGATAATATTTCATAGAAGTGTACCTCACTAATCACGTTGTATCCCTATTTTCGTTCTTCTATAACCATATTAAAGATACTTATGATGATAACTAAACATGGTATTCCCTTTTGTTTAAAACAACTTACTCATCACGATGCTCCGATTGCACCATCATAGCACTGAGCTTTCAGTCTCATATTACAACAATCGGTTCTCAACTATACCTCTTCTTTGTTGGGAAGGCAATTAGCCTTGGAAAAATGATTTTCACGATATCGATGAAATTTAGACAATCTTAACAAGATTTCAAAATCTAACATCTGAACAAATAATGAGCTCTGAATAAAAGAGTCGCAACACTCAGAAGATTTATAATTTGGAAGGAAGAATATAACAAGAATTATCCTTCCATGTCCTTAGAATTTTATATTGTGATATTATGGAGAATATCCATTGAAAGCAATGATTGCTGAATAATAACATCATATGAATGATACTTGTAAGATTTTCCCATTGAAATAATATTTTTCTTCTCGAATAATGAAAGAAATATCGAATAACATCCTCAACCAATGGTTAACCATTGAGGTCTCAAAGAGGTGCTATTTTGAAAGAAGAAATTTTATCCAATGATTAATAAATAAGGAAGTATATTGTTCTTTAATCACTTTATGATTTTAATTGGATATTCGTTATATAAATGAAAAAATAAAATATTTTATGAACAAAATATTTCATAAAATTAAATATGAATTCTCGTTTGAGTGGGCGACCTAGTTAGGTCTCAATTAAATCAAACTTTGAAAATTTCATCAATAATTAAATTTTTGCATATATAATGCACTCTGAAAAAAAAATTAATTGGAAGTGGAAAAATAATAACTACTCCATATCAAGCAAGATTATAAACCGACTAAGAAAATGGTCAGCTTAATTATTTTCGCTCATAGCAACTAGCTAGAACGATTAACTAGGCTTTCATCGTGTTAATTAAAATTTTGACTAGTTAGTACATTAACTAGTCATTCCTGAGAATATATACAACTAAGCATATCTCAGTTTGTTTTAAAAAAAATCTCAACATCGTAACCACTGAAGAAATTTGTGGCTACCCGGATTACGATTTTGAAATAAAGAGTTTTCAAATTTGGGCCTAGAAAGACAATTATAACTCTGAATCTTGTGGTCTTGGCATCGGAACAATCGATAGCCTCTTATCAAATATTTCTTGCCAAATAAAAGGGTACACTCGGAGGTGTCCTCGTTCACATACTTTATCAGATTCTCAAATAGAATTGAATTTGGAATACCAATACCAAATTGATACCCCTACTATGATTTCGAAGTTCATTATATAATTTCATCCCGATTAGAAGAAAAGGATCCCCGAGGAATATATGGATATTAGATCATCCATGTTTTTTTTAACAATTTGTTAGATATTTACAATCTCGACTGAGAAGAGTAAGTATGAAAGAAGAATCAAATGAAGATACTCATTATGAATATTCATCGATGAATTGAGGGAAAATTTATAATAAAAAAAATCTCTTGGATAATTGAAATGAAGTGTAAATATCTCTGAGTTGAACAAGAAGATCATATTCTATGATTGAAAGTTCATGAATTAACTAAAAGAATTGAACAAGTCCTGATACGGAGAAAGACTATTCAATATGGTCACATCAGAAGTTCAAAGTAGGGAACGAAAAGGATTGCCTGATATGACTTATCAAGGTGATACGAATGATCAACAATTTGGAGGGAGTAACATGACAGTGAGTAGGTGTCAAAATATTTCACTGATTATCCTAACTCTCTTTATTATCCGCCTGAGGATGATACCACCTCTTCGTCTTTATAAGTCCATGTTTCAGCTAGCGTCTCTTTCTCATCATTTTAAAATCGCTTAACAATCTTGACTTTCGCACATATATCTGTCATTCCGGTGTTTTACCTCGAAGACCTTACTCAGAAATATTCCAAAAACATCTGTTAAGCCGATAGTTGCCTACTACACGCATTCGTTACTAACTATAAGTGGTCAGTTACTCCTGGGAACAGATTAAAGAGATCTCTTAGGGATCTCAATGTAGTCCATAAGTTCAGTGGCATGTGTGCGTAATTGAACATATGTTACCAAATATTTTAGAGGTCTACGATTATATATACGTAGTCTATGACATCATTTCTACCAAAGAATTCCTCTCTAGACTCACTGGTCTATCCTTTTAGAAGGTTCTAAGATCGAACCATCACTTATTGTAATCTTACGCCATTTATTTATATACATGCCATCAATTCTTGACGCTCTTGATCTCTGAGCTAAACCATCATAACCCTTCATGTTAAGCGCACTAATAATATTATGTAATGTACTCATCTTACGATAATATTCTTATATTACATTCAAATATTCTTTAATAGAATTAAAATCCTTAAGGGTATATTGGGCTATATTTCTGCTGAATTCGTGATTAATACAATATTAATAATTAGACTCTATGGTTCTCACATGTAATGCCCCTTCGTGGGCAGCCTATAAAGAACTATGAGTAACAAGGCTCGTGTTATCGAAATTTACATATGGTGTTGGTAACATCGTCTTTACCCCAAATGCTCTAGAGACTCAGCTCCAAGTTCTACATCCACATCCTTGCCAAATCAAATATGATTCTAATTTTTCTCCTCATTATTCTGATAATCTCAAATGGTCCTATTAGTCATGCTTTAATACCTCAAATACACACTTATCCTCACCTATCCATTGGGCTACATCTGGTAGTCCAATGATGAACTCTAAATGAGCTCTTACACAATTTCACATCTAGACAAAATCCTAACACTCTCGTCTCTAAGTACTATAACTTAATGCTCTGATACCATTTCTGTAACGCCCCCAAATCCGGGGTCAGGAATCTGGGTCGTCACGCAATCCGTCAATCATGTGTAACCTGCATTAACTTGATAATCCAATAATTCCATATCACAGACCCCCAATCTTACACACTCACAAGTTATAGCCTTAGAAACGATGTACAACAAGTATCATATGTTATTAAAACTCAAATGTACTTTACAGTATCTCAAACAATTATTCATAACCTCTACATGAAGTTACAATAATTACGACTGATATCTTATACCTATCTGATACTCTAGCACACCTGAGACAAAGCTGCCAGGGATCCTCCCCATGACCGCAAGCGACTAAGTCCCACACCGGCATACTGGTTATTTGTTGTGTTGTGTCATTTAAAAGAAAGCAAGAGTGAGCTATAATGCCCAGCATAATAATATACAGTATAAAAATGACTGTATGATAAACTCACGTAAAACATCATATTTGATAATTACATTTTATTCGAAAATAGTTTCCCTTGGTGATACACACCTTTTACAAAAACAATCATTTGGTGGATTTTATTAACCTGCGAATACCTTAATAGTAAGCTCAACACCTAGGCTTGGGTTACGGTATTGCATCACAAATTCAATTGGAAGAATAGGACATTCGTTGGAGCCACCGCATACGATGATCAGTCGAACTATGATAAAAATAACCTTTTCTACTAGTAGAAGGACGACACCTTCGTATCCCGGTTATCACCCTTGCCGCTTACGGGCTATGTGTCCTCATTTCGGGTATACACACACTTCGCAGGTCCTTAGGTACATATTGTACCGTCTCCTACGGTACCAGTAGTCTATCCAATACACGAAGTACTTGGATCTTACCCCTCCCTTGTCCTTTAGGAAATCCTATCATATCTCGAGAACTCGAACCACATCGAAGTTCCCCCAAACGTTTTGCTTGTTGATAGGCATAACTTTACTTCATATATATATATATATATGTACTTCCGAAAGTTTTCGGAGGAAGTACTAAGGATGTGAGTTGACCGTTGTCAACAGATAATTAAATAAGGGGGAGTTTCTCTTTGAACTATATTTAAAATATAAAAATAAGTCGAGATAATATTCTCCGACGATCTGAATTTGCAATTATGTTGGTGAGACTGCGTAGCCCTATGAACAGTTACGTGATAACTCAACACGACTGTGTATGCAAATGATTTTCTGTACGAAATAAAATACGGTAAGGGCTATTTATAATTACGGAATATTGGTACCCTGTTGGATCATACTGGATATCAAATATTACGTTTATTTGAGAAAAAGATCCGAAACGGTATCGGTTTTGGGATAATTATCCAAATCTGTACAATTTGTAATACGGTCTTGGTCTCAGCGCCTGGTTACACGTACTACGAGGTGATAATTATAATAGTTTAATAAAAAGATCCCGTTTATCGAAAATACGAGTTTTATCGATTTACCGAAAAAAGTTTGTATCGAAAATATTGCGCCGGGACCCGCGCAGGACAAACCGTACGCCCGATCGAAAAAGTCAAAACATGGAAAATGCTCGAAATATTTCAATTAGGTTAGGAAGGAGTTCTCGGAAGAGTTTCGGGTTATAAAAACATAAAAACGGATGAGGTCGGCTGGTTCCCGATTATACCAAATAGTTTATAATTACTTGGAAAAAGTATTTATTAAATCCATAAATTTTCTATAAAATCATAAATCAACATAAAAATTGATAGAAAAATATCACAATTATCTATACTTTATTTTGGACTTATAAAAATTAAAATACTCAAATTATTTCATATTTACATATCCAAACACAGATACTACTTCACAGATAATTCACCAAAATCCATATAATAATCACGTAATATTTATTAATTTACAAAAATAATTACACGTCATATCCCGGATATTACATCCTTCCCCCCTTAAAAGGATTTTGTCCTCAGAATCACTTAAGCAATAACTCAGGGCACTATTTCAGTTATATCACTTTCTGAACCTTGGGCTATCCTTTCAACCCTTGGGTTTCCACAATAATCTTACTAACTTTATAACTTTCTTTCTTAATACTTTTTCTTTCCTTTCTATAATCCTTATTGGATTCTCAACATATGACAATTCTTCCTGAAGTTCTATCGGCTCATATCCTATCGCATGTCTAGAATTCTATATAGTACTTTTCTAACCTTGTCACATAGAAACATTATGAATATATTACCCATGCGGGGTAACGCTAATTCGTATGCTCTTTTACCGATACATTTCAAAATTTCAAAAGGTCCAACGTATCTCGGACTCAACTTTCTATTCTTTTCCGATCCTGGATGATCCCTTTTCCCGGTAACACTGTTAACAATATTAAATCTTCTTCTTTAAATTATGTACTCTTTCTAGCTTGATCTACACATTTCCTTTAACACTCCTGCGTGGCATTTATCCTATTCTAAATAATCTCGACAGCTTCCTTTATCTGTTGTAGTAACTCTAGTCCAAGTATTTCACGCTTGCCAACTTCATCTCAATATACTGGTGATCGACATTTGCATTCATAAAGAGCTTCGTAGGGAGGCATTCTGATACTAGCATAATAACAGTTATTTTAAGCAAATTTCACTAAGGGCAAATGCTCGTCTCAATTTCCTTTGAGATCAATGGCACAAACACGTAACATGTCTTCAATTGTTTGGATCGTTTTCTCGCTCTTGGCCGTCAGTCTGTGGACGATAAGCTGTACTCATATTTGACTTGGTGCCTAACGTTCTTGAAAACTTTTGCAAAATATTGAATTGAATCGTGGATCTTGATTTGATACAATAGATGTAGGGACCCCATGACAAACAATTATTTCCTTCAAATACATGTGAACCAACTTATTCAGTGAATATCTTTCATTAATAGGCAAGAAATGAGCTGATTTAGCCAACTTGTTCACCATAACTAAATTAGCATCGTGGTTTGCTTTAGTTCTTGGTAATCTGACTATAAAATCCAGAGTAATATACTCCTATTTCCATTCTGTATTTCTAATGGTTGCAATAATCAACTAGGCCTCTGATACTTGCCTTACTTCTTTGTTATGCCTAATACTTCCTAATCCATTTTGAAATTTCCTATTCATAACTGGCTATCAATTTTCTTCTTTAAATTTCTGTACATTTTGGCATTTCTTGAACGGATTAAATACTTAGGATTGTGAATTTTCTTTAGGATCTCATTCCTTAATTCTTCCACTCGTAGCATTCAAGTTCTGAAAGAAAATCTGAGGATACCGTGATCATTCTTTTAAGTGCATAAATTTCCTCTCATTAGACTGTTAACATCCTAATCCATTATCTCCTTTTGACATCTCTTTATCTTCTCTTAACAATTCTGACTGAAAGGTCATACTATCCATCCTTGCTTCCTTTGGATCGTATATCTGACTTCCAACTCCAACTTCTAAAATTCCATAGGTAATTCTTTCGGTGTAGTCTCTATGTTTACTTTCTACTTTTTGCTTATCGATTGCCACTACATTTGTTTTTCCTTGTGAATACATACTTCAAACTTTTATGGTCTGCATAGATCCAATACCTTTCTCCATACATGTAATGTTTTTCCAAATTCTCAAAGCAAATACTACTACTGCTAGTTCCATGTTATGAGTAGGATACTCCTGCTCATAAGGTTTCGGTTGTCTAGATGCATATGCAATAACTTTATTGTACTGCATCAACACACATCCTATTCCCTTAAGAGAAGTGTCACTATAAATTACAAAATCTCCTTGATTCTCTCAAAGTGATAAAATAGGTGTTGTGACCATTCTCTCCTTTAACTCCACAAAACTTTCTTCATACTTTCCCATTTCATATAAACTTCTCGCTATTCCTAGTAAGCTTCATAAAAGGTGTTACAATCTTCAAGAACTCATGAACAAATTTCCAAAAATAACCGGCCAATAATAAAACTTCTTACTTTCGTTGGTGCTTTTGATCTTTCTTTATTCATAGTAACTTTAATCCCTGTTGGATCCCCTTTGGTCTTCTCCTCACTGACTATTTATGCTAAGAATTATACTTCCTTCCATCAAAGCTCACACCTTGTAAACTTTACATACAACTTCTTTCTTCTCCGACTCCCCAGTTGTCATTAAATGCTTCACATGGTCCTCTGTTGACTTTAAGTAACACAAATATAGCTTATCCAGATATTCCTTAAATATTCTGTCCATCAAGTTTAAATATTAATGATATATTGGTTAATCCAAATGACATTACTAGAACCTTATAGCCACAATACTTAGTTCTGAAAATTATCTTTAATATGTCCATAAGTTCAATTTCCAATTGGTAATACCCAAATCTTAAATCAATCTTAGAAAATACTTTGCTTCTTCCATCTGATCAAACAAATCATTAGTTTGAGGTAACAGATACTTACTCTTGATAGTAGACTTATTGAGCTCTCGCTAGTAGACACATAATCTCATACTTCCATCTTTCTTATTAATAAATAATACTGGTGCATCTTATGGGGTACACTAGATATAATCGCTCCTTCTTCTAATATCTCTTGCATTTGCTTTGCTAACTCCTTCATTTTAACTGGCGCTATTCTGTATGGGGCCTTGGACACTGGCTTCATTTCAGGTGCTAAGTCAATCATGAACTCAATTTCTCTATCTGAAGGAAATATTGGTAACTCGGCTGGAAACATATCTTGAAACTATAAAATCTTCAAATTCGGTTTGCTCCTGACTTCTATTCATAATCACTATAGTGCTTACATCTTGATCACCGTAACCTCTTAGCTTAAATCATCGTTAACAATTCTTTACCTTCCTTCATCCTCTAAACCTCATCATATTCTCATTTGGCGTCTTCAAAACTATCTTTCCATCATGACGGTCTACCTGGGCATCACGCTTAAATAGTTAGTCAATTTTTTTAGAATAACGTCAAATTCTCCTATCTTAAATGATGTCAAATCCTCACAACTTATTGTAAGAAATCTCAATTCCACCATTGGTACTCACTTATGTAACAATTACACGTTTTTGATTTGCTAGTCCTTTAGTTATAATCTTATCAATTCAACAGGGTAATTCATCTTATCAACAAAATTTTGAGAGTTAAACAATCAAGTTTCTCCCATACCTTTCAATACTTTAATGCATAAGGTATTCACAATAATCATTCACATCATCACATCCGTATTCTGAATAACATATTTCATAGACAAATCATAAACTCTAGTTCTTGGAGACGTATTCCTTATTGGAGTAGATTCCCTTGACTCTTAGTGCATCCCTGACTGGGGCTAGTGATTTTCAATCCTTGCCATATACCCTTATTTTATTTCCATGCGTGAGAGGTGGATGGAACTTTGCCCCCTTGGTTCATAATACGTTGATTTTTGTTTGAAAAGCTTTTGCAAAGAACGACAGTACAACGAAACAATTAGAAAGATTCAAAATTTAATAAACTTAGAGTTGAAAAGAAAAAAAGAAGTAATGATTTGAATATGAATGAGACAACCACATTGGTACTTAAAATGGCTAGTCTTTCATACCATATGGCATACAACACATGATTAGATGGCGTCCCACCCAACTCTTCGTCATTCTGACAAAGTGTCTCACCATAACACTGTTTGTCTCAATCAGAGAGCGAAACTTGAGGGGAACAATTAAATTTGAAAGGAATGCAATACCCTCCTTTTTCTTATCACCGCAAAAAATTTATTAATGAAAGAAGTTCATATATATTCAGGAATCAAAAATAATTTATGCTGTAGTATTGGAGAAGAGAACGATACTATTGGTCGCCATCCACATTTCACTTATGTACATCTTCTGAGCTTGTTCGATCAATAAATTCCATTCGATTCATTTAATAACTTCGAAAAGTCCACTGAAATGTCATCGTAATTTAATTACTAGGATAAATTCTTACTTATTTGTGTCTTTAGTTTCGTACCTGCACGTATAATACTTTAACAAATCTATCATAATTGTGCTCTTACCGGATAACTTCAAATTTTATCTATGCCACTTAGAATGATGATTCTTTTGTTAATAATGTTCCTCTTTTAGAAAGGTCTGGGAATTTTCTCATCCTCCTTCGATCATATTAGGCTTCTTTTAAGTCAATGAATCCTTTAATCTTTAATGGTCTTAGAAATTGGACAAATAGTTTTTCTGTACACTGGTTTTGTTGTTCATCAAACAAGATTCACACTCTTCTGTTAGGACTCATCAAAATTTCTTCATAATAGCGGGTCCACTTGGCCCTCAAAATCAACTGTACTATTCCTGGAACACATATTTTTTAAGTAATCTGGTCTTATATCAAACAAGAAACTCAAGCAGTAACTTGACAAACCATTTTTTTTAAAACCTATATTATTCAAAAAGGCTTTTAGAAATTTGTAAGGGAAAATCTTTTTTGAGAACTTGTTTAAAATTTTTGAAAATCACACATCTGGTTGTCCTTACTATATGAGTTGGTTGTTGTCCTTCCTATAACAAGGTACCAAGTTTAAAGAAACGATCACACAAAGGTCCATTCACTTCCATTTATCTTCTCTCCTTTATTGGGTCCATTTGTCTTTCTTAATCAATGAAAATTCCAATTGTCGTTGCACATTATCTTATTCGTAGCTTCATATCAAAGCTTCCATACTGGTAATACTCCTTTCATTATCTCTGCAGTCGTTAAGTAGAACAGGCTATCCAATAGTCAACAAATCGGCTAATGTCACATCACATTGTTACTATAAATATATCACATCATCATAACACCATTATCTAACTTCAATAAAGTTCCAGATCCATACTCTTCTTTAACTCTCTTTCAAAACTCATCTAATCCATTCCACAAACTACTCATGGGTGGCCTAGTCACTAATGGCTTCTTTTAACCTGGAGCAACTACTGTCCAAAACACATGAATTCTATTTCAAAACTCCTTCTCACCTTTATTAATAGTTGATGCACTCACCATTTACTGTAGCTCTTGAATCCATTCTCGTAGGTACTGTTGTTTCATAGGACAAGTTTTAAATTGGGGGTATAGAACAGGGTGTAAAGTAAACTGAAAAAATTATACTCCCAGCTGAATGTCCAGTAAAACAAGAATAAACATATGGAGGTATTTTAATAGGTAGTCTCATATCAAGAGGTGGTAAAATAACATAGAATAGCTTGAAGGGGTGCAGCTATTATAACAGGAAGTAATACAGTTAATACTGGTGGAAGAACAATATGCGGGTCAAATATGAGATAAGATGACGATCCTCGAACGGAAGGCTCCAAACGATCAGATGATACAGGGAAAATAGGATATGCCATTGTCGTTATCTGGAAATCACATTATGAGCTAAGAATTTCGAATCACAACACGAATCGCTAAGAATAGGATAATTGACTGATGCTCAATAAGTTGTGTTTGAGACCATCAACCAATGCAACTTCATCAATGTTGACATTTTCTTTTGAAATCAAGCCATATCCCATAGTGAATCCTTTGCTGTCATCTCCAAAGGTTATACTAGGGCCAGCTCTCTCCTTAAACTTTGTGAGCAGGGTGAAATCTCCTGTCATGTGTCTTGAACAGCCACTGTCCAAGTACCACAGATTCCTTCTTTTTCCCGGTACACAACAAAATCAATCAAGTTGATTTTGGTACCCAAGTTTCCTTGGGTCCAGCCTTGTTAGTCTTTTTCCTAGACTTCATTCCTCCTGCATCTTTTGACTTAGGTAACTTTGGGTCAACCTTGGTCTCAGATGTAGTTGGTTGAAGTGTAGGGTTAGTCACAGAATCATTTAGCACATTTGATTGAATTTGATAAGGCATAGATTATGCAAACATATTATTCCACATAGGCATATTGTATGGCATTTGAGGCATGCTAAATGCAGTAAAATAAGGATTATTAATATATGGCATGTTTGCAAAATGTGCATGGGGATTCTGATGAGACACAACAGGCATAGCATGCAGAGGTGACATAGACATGTTAGGCATGGAGGGATTTGAAGGCATGGGAGCATTCTTAACAGATTTGCAGTTATCAGATGGATGATTAAGACTTTTATAATGCACACAGCTTTTTCTAGGAGCATACTTATCAGGTGTGTAATTGTTATGTTTATTAATCCCTACCTTCCCATTTCTTTTAGATTTTCTTTTAGTTTCCTTTTTATGCTCAACCAACTTGAGCCTATTTTTCAGCTGATCTAAAGTCATGTGTCCTATATTCACCTTACTGGCATCTTTGGATGTGCTAGCTCCTTCTTTGACAAAGTTCTTGAAAGTTGAACCATCCTTCTTATTGAGATTTTTATTTTTAAAATTACTATCCTGTTTTAATTGATGAGCCTTCAACGGATGCTCTTTTTCTTTCTTCAACGGATAACTTTCATCATCCGTTGATTCCACATCCGTTGACAATCCATCAATTAATTCTAACTCCTTTTTGTTTTTCTTCCAGGCATCCTCACAGAATGATTCAATTCCCTGAACCTTGGCAATCTGAACACTAACATCCCTAGATGTTTTCCAGGCCTTGATTACCTCTTGCTCACTCTCTAACTATTTAGAAAGGATTTCTACTTTCTTAACAGCTTCTTCTAGTTCACTCTCAATAGTCAAGCATTTAAGTTTAATCTTTTCAAGCTCAATTACCTGATCCTCTAATACAGCATTCCTATCACTTAAAAACACATTATTCTCTTTGATCCTAGTGTTTTCTTTAGCCAGTGATTTAAGGGAAACACGCAAATGATATAGTTCATTGGACATATCATTTATGGCTTCATTGCATTCATTTTTAGAAAGCTGAGAGAGATCAGTAGTAAATACCTGGTTGCTTGATGAACTAGTTTCATTTTCATCAGAATTAGCCATCAGGGCTAGGTTGACATACTCCATATCATCATCTTCATTGACTCCATCTGCTGCCCAATCGTCTTGAGTGAGAAAAGCTCTTTCCTTTTGTTTGAGCAAATCAAAATACTTCTTTTTGTAATCAACTTGCTCAAATTTCTTCTTATCAGAGGTTGGCTTCCTACACTCACTTGCAAAGTGTCCACTAATGCCGCAGTTATAACATTTGAACTTGGATTTGTCCACCATGTTTTTGTTTGGCTTAGTGAATTTTGTATTTTTCTTGAATTTCATCTTTGCAAACCTCCTGGACAGAAAAGCCAGATATTCATCAACATCATCAGAGTCATCCTGACTTGAATTGTCTTCATCCTCAGCTACTTGCTCCTTACCCTTGCTTGATTCTAATTTGCTTGTGCCAATTTTGAGACTTGGCATTGTCTTCTCCTCATTCCTGGCTTCAATCTTCTCACTATCAGCTACAAGTGCAACTGTTCCTCCTTTTCTCTTTCCCTTTTCCAGCAGCTCATCCTGCTCCATTTCAAGTTCATAAGTCTTCAAAATTCCATATAATCTTTCAAGTGTGAAGTTCGTATAATCTTGAGAATTTCTTAGAGAGACGATCATAGGCTTCCATTCCTTTGGTAGAGACCTCAGAAATTTTAAGTTAGAATCCTTGACTTGGTACACTCTACCATACAGCTTCAATCCATTTAACAGTTTCTGAAATCTGTTGAAGTTATCATTTAATGACTCTCCTTCTTCAAAGTGAAAATAGTCATACTGTTGAATAAGAAGCTGCATCTTGTTCTCTCTAACCTGCTCAGTACCTTCCCAGATGATTTGTACAGTATCCCAAACTTGCTTTACAGTTTGGCTATTGATGACATTGTCAAACATATCTTGATCTAAGCCATTAAACAAAATGTTCATGGCTTTTTTTGTCCTTGCGGATTTCTTCCATGTCTTCAATAGTCCATTCTGCTTTTGGCTTGGGAATGGACTGTCCAACAGCAACTGTTGCAGTAGCAGCTGTGGCCACTTTGTGAGGGATGTGAGGACCATTTTCAATACAGTTGATGTAGCTTTCATCTTGAGAAAGAAGATGTAAATACATCTTCACTTTCCAGTGATGATAGTTATCTTTTCCCAGGACTGGAATCTTTATACCAATATCCTTCCTAGGAGGAGGATTCTTCTGTGCACTCATGATGTTAGCAGAATAGATCTTTAAACTCTTTGTATGTTAAGAGCTTGCTCTGATACCAATTGTTATTCCCAGTGGACTAACAATGAGATTTACAGAAGGGGGGTTGAATGTAAATCTCAAAACTTTTTCAAGTTTTGAGCAGTTTCTAAGGCTAAGTGTTTTAGTGAGCAAATGTGTGTGAATTGCTTGAAGCTAATACAGACAGATATATATTCAAACACAAATGTAAAGAACATAAAGAACTTAAAAACTTTTCTGGTGGATTTGTTGTTCCACCAGAGATGTGTTATTTCAGAAAATCTGTGATTCAAAGAATTAAATCACAGTTGCTTCCTAGTACAAACTAGATGATTTTCTCTCTGGATTTTTTTAAACAGCTCTGGAAAATTCACATATAATTACTAGCTGCTACTTGGTTTATATATCACCATGTTTACAAGTGAAGACAAAACTGTAAAATACAATTAAAAGGCTCTTCACATGTTTCTTCTTCATTTCTCTATCCAATGCAGTTTAGGTTTAGCTGTTAATCTTTGAATACTCCCTTGTTTGCACCAGAATGGAAATGCTGCATTTTTTTGATTCCTCCTAGAGGCTGCCACATTCCAGTTTGTCTCTGTCAACCCATGTGCCTCTGTCAGCTTATGAATTGTCACTATCAACTGCTATTGAACTAAGCATCCGTTGAAGCTTTCATCCGTTGATGCCTTATCCATTGAGGCTTTATCCATTGAAGCTTTATTCGTTGATGCATTAGCAGTTGAAGTCTTATCCGTTGAAGCACTTATCCGTTGATGGATATTATCCGTTGAAGCTTTAGAGACATCCGTTGAAGCTTTGTTTCTTATCCGTTGAACGTCTTCAATATCAGTTGATACTTCTTCACTTATACAAAATTACAAGGCATGAAATATTTACAGTTAGCCCTCCTATTTGTATATCCACTAGTAGTCAACATGACTGATAATTTCCCACAACATCTAAGAATTACAACTTGAATCCAGAGAATGAAATGTGCTACAATACTAAACTTATTTCTAAGTAAAGCTACTCCTTCAACGGATAGCCAAGATGGTCTTATCCGTTGAGGCTACAAACACTAGATTTCTACTTAAGTGTTTTATTTAACTTATCATCAAACTAATACACATATTCCTAACAATCTCCCCCTATTTATGTCTACTAGAACTATAGGCATAAATTTGGGTTTAGCTTGATGATAACAAAACACTTGACAAACATATTAACTGTAATAAAGCAGAAGTTCAAAAGTGCTGCAAAAATGTGTATGCTGAGATGGAATTGAAGAATTACATTGTTTCCAAGGGTGCTCCTTTAGCCTGAGCAGATTAATTTCTTTTCCTTTGATCCCTTGTTTTCTTTCCTAGCCTCCTGTCATTCTCCTCTATTTGAAGTTGAAGTTGTCTGTAGAACTCAGCTTCATCTTTTTCATTGATGTCCAACTTAGATTGCATATCCTTGAGAGTTTCATTACTGGCAATCTTGAGCTGATCTTCAAGTCTGAAAAATCTTCTGACTCCTTTGTTGTCTCTGAACTCCATCAACCAATGAGGTGATTTATGAACTGTAATTCCTCTTTCTTGAATGAGTAATGTTCTAGGCAAGGCATTGGGCTCCCACCAAGTCTTCCTTATATTGGCAATCTTGTTGAGAATCTCAGTCTTGGCAGTCCTGGTAAAGCTAGAATCCCTTTTTATGGCTGAGTAGACTCTAACCAAGGTAGAGTAGCCTTCATTCAGAATCATGTAGAGAGGCCAAGTTCTTTCCCCACTTCCTTTGTATTTGAACACTAGTCTTTCTGGTAGCTGTCGGTAGGCATCTATTCCCCTTACTTCCTCCAGCTCATCCAGATAGAGTTCAATGTCTGAAAATTCCTTTATGTCACAAATGTGAACATAATCATCCTTAGAGGCTTGTGGCTTAGGCTTAGGCTTCTGAGTGAATTTGATTGAGGTTGGAGGAGGTGTTGATTTGATATTTCTTTTCTGCTTCTTTGATGGTGGAGAAGAGGTTAAGAAGGTGGGCAATTTGATGGTGTCCCAATCAATTGGTTCCTCCTTAGGAGTGATTGTTTCACCATGGATGTTTATGAAGGGGTCAGGCACAATGGGTTCAGGAATAAAAAGGTAGTGGTTTGGATTTTGATTGGGTTTCTTCAGTCTCATCTACCATCTTTCTGTTTGCATTGGCCTTCTTTCTGTTCCCTTTCTGCCATTCCTCTCTTTCCTTACTTCTTTCTCCCACATCATCACTAAACATGTCCCCCATACATACATCTTCACTCTTGTCTTCAATTTCTTTCTTTTCTTTAGCTTGACTTGACTTTAGCTATTTTTCAAGCTTTGCTTGTGCTCTTTTGTCAGCCTTTAGCTTTTTGGCTTCTTCCTTCAACCTTCTGGCTTCTTCCCTCTTGGCTATTGAGAATTTGGGATGTCCTTGCATCACACAGATGCTCTTTCCCTCTCTAAAGATAATATCCATGTTCATCCTTTCAGCCACATCCTTGGTCTCTTTGTGCTTTAAGATACTTCCACCCAAAACCTTGTGTTCATCAGGCTTTGGAAGAGGAAAATCTACTTCTTTCATCTGAGCAAAGCTTATAGGATTCTTTGTAGAGTCCATATTAGATCTGTTGTTGGGCTTGAGAACCATAAGTTTCATATTCTTGGAAGAAGTTTCTCCAACCTTATTCCTCCTTACTGGCTTGAACTCCATAATGATTGATTCCACCTTTGTGCTATGCTTCACATATTGTGATTTAGAAGCTGTAGAACCAAAAATTTGTTGCATCTTTTTATCAATTTTCCTCCTTTGCTCTTTGACTTGCAATTCAGCTGCTGCTATCTGGATTAGATCAATTCCATCAAGCTTTCCTTTGATTTGAATAGTTGGAGAAGTGGCGATGGCAGGAATTAGCACTTTAGATATTTAAACTGTTGTTGATGGCTCTCCTTCCCCTTCCCTTTTATTCTCCCCCTTTTTGTTATCATCAAGGGTAGGGGTCAAGCCTTGTGCTTTTGCCAACTGTATTAGTAGAATTGTCTGAGTTTGTTGATTCTGAAGAATGGTGACCATAGAGTCTTCAATGATCTGAACTCTATTTTCCAACCTGGCCAGCTTTTTGTCAGTATCAGATTCTCTCCTCAATCTCACTAACAAATCTTGCATAGTACCATAAGGAATGACTGAATCCAACTTCTCAGCATTGTAGGATTTCAGATCAGCAATATCCTGCTTGAGTTCATCCACACTTAGATTCTGTCTGATATGCTGCAACTGCAAGAGATGCAGAGAGTCTAGATGAGCTTGAAGAATTGCCTTTGTACCAGCATCTGTAGTCTCCTGAAGGGCCTTCTGTATAGACATTACTTGCCTGACCAAAGCTACACCAAACTGTCCTGGTGTAGATTCCTTTGCCCATGCCCATTCAGGTAGATTTGGAACAGAACTTGGGCCTGCTGCTCCCCCTAAGTTCATGCTCTCATCCAAAGAATTAGAGTCATCATCATTAGAATTTACTCCAAATTCTTCAGATGGCTCACCAGCTTGAGAAGGCAGCCTATTAACAGCAGCTTTGTCTCTTAAAAGAGATTCTGAAGTATGTACAATGTTCAAAGTATGCTCTACCTCCACATTGCCCTGAGCAGCCAACAATTGATAGGCTGGAACAGGGTGAGTAAAAGTGTCAGCATCCAAGGAAATGTTATCAATTACAGCTTTGTAATGTTGCCGAAATTGTCTTTCCTTTTCTGCATCATCCACAATCATTGACTCACTAGCAATGGCTGGATCCACCCTTATAGCTTCTGTACCTGCCTTTCTCTCATTTTCTCTATTTTCTTGCATCAGGGGCTCCCCCTGGCTCACACACACCCTCACACCCTCACCCTCACCTGCTAAGGTGGCACTCCCCTCACTTACTTTTGCCATGCTGGAAGAAATAGCATGCATATGTTGACTCTCAACCTCTCCTTTTGCCTGAGAGCAACCCAGCCTCTCACTCAAATTATCACTCCCTTCCCTCAAACCTAAAAGTGATTGAACAGTAACCATGTCTTCTACAGTTGGAATTGTTTCTGTTATATGTATAGAGACCATCAACGGATAGGGAGTATCCGTTGAAGTGGAAACTGATGGTATCAACAGATAACTGCTGTTAAGCTTATCCGTCGAAGAACAACCACTTATCAATGGATGAGAGATATCAGTTGAAGAAGGAAAAGATGTAGATATTGAAAGTGACATAATTGTTGAATCTGTGTGAATTAGTTTTAAGTGAGGTGACACAGATTCTTCAACTATATCTAAAAGAATTGGCTGATGATCCAATAAATCATCTAAAAGATGATGATCATCAGGATTTGAGTGGGGCTCCTCCCTGAGTTTTAAGGAGGGAGAATCAGGAATTGATGTGAATATCATATCCACATCCAGAGAGGGTGATGGAGAGTTTGATGATTGATGTGTTTCTATTATGAGAGAATGAGGCTGTGACTCCACATTTGCTGGAGTCACATCAAGCTGAATTTGAGAAGGCAAAGATACAGGTGGATGTATCTGTGCTGTGTGTGCCCCTGTGTGGAAACTAGGGTTTTAGCCTTCTTTTTCCTTGAAAATGCTTCGATTGGTGAATGTGTGGCTTCAGTGTCCCTCCCTCTTTTGTTCTGTGTCCCTGGTTGGGGACTATTTTCAATAGCTGCATCCTTTTGGGAGGATGCAACTAGGGATGTGTTTGACTCCTTTTGAACCACCACAGTCTTTTGAGAGACTGTGGCTTGGCTGGCTGGGGTACCACTCACCTCTCCCACCTTATCCTGGGGGGTTTCTTGATGTTCACCCCTCCCCTCACCACTCACACCCTGTTCACTCCCTTCAGGGTTTATGGTAGTTGTTACAACTGTTGTCTTTTGAGAAATAACAGAGGTGGTTTTCTTTGACTTGTGTTTTGAAATTTTAGTTTTGGTGGCTTTGGTAAGAACCTGTTGGGACAAAGACACAGATTCCATTGCCACACTAGAAGACAAAGAAACAATGGGGTTGGAAACAGTAGGAGTTATAGAAGTGTTTACCTCACTTACATGTGGTGCATTCATTATTGGAAAATATACCAATGCCACCTGGCTGTTGAGGTTGATTCTCACAAGGTCTGCAAGGACCCTTTTCTCTTGAGCCCAATATTTGAGGTTATTGCTCTCATTAGATATAACCAACCCTTCAGCAACATGGTTAGCCAATAACATAAAGAATCTAGCATAGTAGATGTTATGGGGTCTATTAGCTTTGTTACCTAACCTGGAACCTAGTTCTAGCATGACATAGTTGCTAAAATTAAAGTACCTATCAGAAACTAGCATATAGAGCATATTAACAAGAGATGAAGTTATGACATCAAAATTGCTAATCTTCCCAGAGAAAACCTTGATAAAGGCATCTCCAAGAAAACTCCATTCTTTCCTAAGGCCCTTCCTTCTAATACTACCTAAACTAGCAGAATTAAAAGCATAGCCTATGAAATCTAACATAGCAGATACATCTTTATCAGTATGTGGTATCATGGCATTATTCTCAGGCAACTTAAAGCAGGACTGTATATCATCACTGTTAATGCAATAATCATTACCTTTGAGAGAGAAGGCAATAGTCATATCTGTGGAGTTGGACTCTGCAATTGTCCAAATCTCCTCAATTACCTCACAGTAAATGGTTGGGGCTTCCAGCATTGCATAGCTTAGTTTGCAGTTTTTGATGAAGTCCATCATCTTGTGATAATCAGAATGAGCTTCATTCTTTTTAACCAAGGCTACGAAATTGTTCTTTTCATAAACAAATCCAGACCAAGACATAATTTTGACTACTGGTGCCATTGTTGTGAGTAGAGGTTGCAGAGAAAAACTTGAGAGTTTTGGGAGAGAAAGAGAACAAAAATTGCAAGAAAGCGTAAAGTGAAAATAAGAATTCAATGGGCTTTTATACTTTCTTGAATTAAAACGTAAATAAAATGATTAAATGATACTTTTAAATAAATTACAGCCGTTTGAGAATAAAGAAAACTATAGAAATTCTGAAAACTGCCTTTAATACAAATACATACATCAGTGTATATCTGTATCAATCGGTTAAGTAAAAGAATCAACGACTGTGACTCACTTAAAGTAACTGATGTGACACTTCAACGGATAAGGTAAATAGTTATCCGTTGATGATCAACACTATTTTATCCGTTGAGGGATAAAATTACCAGAAATGTATTTGTCTTTCAACGGATAATGAACATCCGTTGATAGAATAATTTTGGCTTTCAACGGATAGGGAATATCCATTGATAGAATAATTTTTACTTAAAGCCAACTTTGTTCTTGTAGCAAATTCATTTCAGGCTTCAAGGCAGATTATAAAGAGGACATAAATTTATGAATAATTAAGCATACCTAGCTCACTTACTAATCTTGTGAATGTTGATTCATCAAGTGGCTTGATAAATATGTCTGCAATCTGCTTTTCACTTGGAACAAAATGAAGTTCCACTGTACCTTTCATCACATGTCCCTAATGAAGTGGTACTTGATGTCAATGTGCTTGGTTCTTGAGTGCTGTACTGGATTTTCAGTAATGGCAATGGCACTTGTGTTGTCACAGAATATAGGAATTTTGTCAACAGTTAGTCCATAGTCAAATAGTTGATTCCTCCTCCATAGTATCTGTGCACAGCAACTACCAACAACAATGTACTCAGCTTCAGCTGTTGATGTAGAAACAGAATTTTGCTTCTTGCTGAACCATGACACAAGCTTGTTCCCTAGAAATTGACAGGTGCCAGTTGTGCTTTTCCTGTCTATTTTGTAGCCTGCATAATCTGCATCTGAGTAGCAAATTAGATCAAAACCCGACTCTCTAGGGTACCAAATTCCTAGATTTGGAGTCCCTTTGAGATATCTGAAGATTCTTTTAATAGCCACTACGTGAGATTCTTTAGGGTCAACTTGAAATCTAGCACAGAGACATGTAGAAAACATTATATCAGGTCTACTAGCAGTTAAATATAAAAGTGAGCCAACCATGCCTCTATAACTTGAAATGTCCACAGACTTTTCAGCCTTGTTTAATTCAAGCTTGGTGGCAGTGGCCATAGGAGTTTTTGCAGATGAACAGTCCATTAAGTCAAACTTTTTTAAAAGATCATAAATATATTTAGTTTGACTAATGAAAATTCCACCACTAACTTGTTTAACTTGTAAACCAAGAAAATAAGTTAGCTCTCCCATCATGCTCATTTCATATTTACTTTGCATTAACTTAGCAAACTTTTTACAAAGCTTATCATCTGTAGATCCAAATATAATATCATCTACATAAATTTGAACAAGTATTGTAGAGCCATTAACATTTCTAAAGAAAAAAGTTTTGTCAACAGTACCTCTTGTGAAGTGATTATCTAGAAGAAATTTTGACAAAGTCTCGTACCAGGCTCTAGGTGCTTGCTTTAGTCCATAGAGTGCTTTCAACAGATAATACACATAGTCTGGAAAGTTTGGATCTTCAAATCCTGGAGGTTGGCTTACATAAACTTCTTCCTCCAATTCCCCATTTAGAAATGCACTCTTGACATCCATTTGATAGACTTTGAAATTGGCATGGGCTGCATAGGCTAGAAAGATTCTGATGGCTTCAAGTCTGGCAACTGGAGCAAATGTCTCATCAAAATCTATTCCCTCTTGTTGAGAATAGCCTTTAGCAACCAATCTGGCTTTAATCCTTATGACAATGCCATTTTCATCCATCTTGTTTCTGAATACCCATTTTGTGTCAATAGAACTCTTGTTCTTTGGCTTGGGTACCAGCTTCCATACTTTGTTCCTCTCAAATTGGTTTAGCTCCCCTTGTATTGCTAAAATCCAATCTGGATCCAATAGAGCTTCTTCCACTCTCTTAGGTTCCTCCTGAAAGGAATATGTCCTAAGTCCAATCAGGTATTAGGATTTAGGAATAACTTTTATGTAATCTGTTTTGATTTCATTGATATTAATAAAGACTTATTTTGTTTTTGTTACGGGCTCTATCTATTTAAGTGTTTAAATAAGATATACCATAGTTTAGAGTAAAGCTTTTTATGGATTATGATGAGATCATAATAGTGAGACCTAAAAAGATGATAACTCTAAACTTAAATAGTTCCTGGTCATAGGATTACTAATTGGTAATTAATAATCCGCAAAGATCGGTACATACTATGCTTGCTTCATTATGAAGGATGTCTGTTCTCATAGACATTTGTGTGGTGACACTATAGCTAGTATGTAGGTGCTTATTATAGAATAAGTTCACTGAACATGACTCGCACAGCTGAACAACTGATGGAGTTCACTCACGTGTCAGCAGTTGTTCACCTAGTGATAGTTGTACAAGTATCCTTAGACTTGAGGTCATCATAGTCATCTTGTGTACACTGAACTATGCTTTGGTTTAGTTCTTAGTCTTCAGGGACAATTATTAGGGCTCTTTTGGGTATAGGAATTTGTACACAAAGATAGTGTATTATCAATAAAGGATCTACCCCTTCCAGTGAAGGAAGCGAATGTTCAAGGCTGATCCACTTATGCTAGTTCAGGAATCTCTGACCAGAGTAAATGAAATTAGAAAGGAGTTTCTAATTTTTATAGAACTATGCATAGTAAATGGTAAGCAAAGTGATTGAATTAGATAGGCTTGACACGAGATCCATGCCTTATATTTAATTGGGACATTGTAGGGTAGAAGGAGTTTATTGTACGATAACTATTCACTGACAGGTTCTTGGTATTCTAAGCAGTGAATTCATATTATCCGGATAGTCGCGATATGTTGAAAAGCATCACTCACGATGTAGAATAAATGTGATTAATTAATAAATCATATTTAATAAATTAGAGAATTTATATAAATAATGATAAAATAGTTTTATTATTATTTATTTCTACTACCGGCTTAATATTGAACCTACAGGGTCACACCATAAAAAGAGAATGATTTTATGGTGGAGGAATTAATTAATAATGGCTAATAATTATTTATTTGTGAAATAAATAATTAATTGGCAAATTTAATAATTGATTAAATGAGATTTAATTGATTATAAATTAATTAAGAAAAATTCTTAATATTATTAATTAAGGATTTAATTTTTGTAAATTAAATCAAGAGAGAGAATTATTTTTAAAGTGTTTAGAAAAAGGATTAATAATTAAAAGGTGTTTTAATTATTAATGAGAATAATAAATGGGATAATAATAATATTATTTATGGGAAAATTTCAGCTGAAAATTTTGCCTATAAATACACTATTATAGACCCTATTTTATTCTAACCCCAGAAACCCAAAAGTTTTAGAAAACCAAATTCTCTCCACCTCCTCCTCCTCCTAAAAGTCGTTTTCTTGGTGGATACCGGTGGAGTGCTTCACACTTGAGGAGCAACTGCTAAGGATCTCTGATCGTTGTCTCCAAATTATTTTAAAGGTTAGATTCGATCCCTCGAATTTTTATTCACGATTTATATGCTTTTATTTGGATTTTGTATGTGTAAAAATGTTTTGCCATGCCCCGCTGCGTTTAAAAATCCAACAATGGTATCAGAGCATAGGTTGTATGCATATAGATCTGTGGTAAAAATTTCAGAATTTTATGTGCTTGTATGAATTAATTATGATTTTTACAAGTTATATCATGGATTAATTTTTTCTGATGAGAAATCATTTCTCAGAATAATTTTAAATGTTGATCTGGGTTCTACAAGTGTTGTAGATCGTCTGGGTATTTTTTTTCATAATTTTATGATATATAGATTTTTTATTATGAATTTTTGAAGTTCTTGTAATTAAATTCGTAATAAAATATAGATATATATATATATAATATGTTATATATATATATTATATCTGTACTCCATCTGCTGTATTCTGTGCTGTTGTCTGTCTACTGCTGCACGGAAGAAGTAACAGAACTGTCAGGCACGTTTTCCAAGGAAGAAAAGAGCGGCTGCAGAAAAAAAAAAAATAGGGGTGTAACGCATTCCGGGAATGCGTTACACACCTGTGGCGCATTCACGGAATGCGTTACACCCTTTAATGGCTGAAAAGGGGTGTAACGCATCACCGGAATGCGTTACAGACCCTGTAACGCGTTCCTGTAATGCGTTACAGCCCTTCTGTTGATTTTAAAATTGATTTTCTGGGAGTTTCGTAACTCCGTTTTAGGCGTGCAATATACCGTTGGATTCGTTTTTCGAGACGGATCTAATGGAGTGATCAATTTTAGTTTATATAAAAGTTTTGAACTGTTTATATTTCCATAAAGTGTTTTAAAGTTGTTTTTGATTGTTTTAATTGATTTTAAATGCTTCATGTGATACATAGAGATGTATAATGCTTAGACTAATGTGCTAGATGATGTAACATGCCTACCTTGATGTTTATTCATGTTGATATATGTAATATATGCTTAGTTTATCATGCGATGATAGATTTAGGTGAACTTAAATAAACATAAGGCGTTTGTTAGACAACCTAGTATAGTGAAATTGTTTCATAACCTTAAGAATAATATTATGAATACAATCATGAGATTCTTGTGTTTGTGAAACACGTAATTGAATATGAATTTTCGATATGAGAGAAAGGATGATTCTGTCAACAACAGATTTCTATCTGTAAGAAAGGGTTATTAAGTGACGCCTCTTGACAATGCTCCACCCGATCTGGGAATCGTCTGATTATTGATTATTGATTTAAAATATTTAATTTAAAAGGAAGAATTTCTTTGTAATATGATTATGATTGTAACGTAATATAATCCCTCTAAAATTAAATAATATCAAGTAGTAATTGGCCAATGACACAACGGGCTTGTGTCGGTCATAGCCTTCCAACATGATAGAAAGTAGTTCTTATTTTTGAATCATTGTCGTTTCGTGCCACAGCCGAGGGCTTTGATTTCGAAATAAGAAATACTTGTCTATTACATAGAGATGTGTACATTGAATAAGAATCTAAAGGTCGTTACGTGCCACAGCTGTGGGCCTTTGGGGACTGATTCATTTGTACGGAATGTTGGGTTTGACTTGACTTAGAATATTGAGTTTGTCGTGCCACAACCGTGACTCAATTATTCAAGAGGCTAAAGTTTGATTAGGGAATAACATAAGATGTAATTGACAAGAGTTATCTACCTATTGAACATTACATGGCATTTCGTGCCACAGCCGGGATTGTGTAATGGAATGTAGGATCCCTATTCCCACTAGCATTATGAATGCTTAATTTTTCACGTAGAGGGTTGAATAAATTAGATAAACTAGTGGGAGCCACTTATGAATAAAGACCCGATTCATATAGTGTTTTAAAATGAAATCGAATATTTGCTAAGTGTTGTTATGTGTTTATCATTTACAGATTTACTTTGTACGTTATGTCTTCTGCACTATCACTCAGGAGCATACTAGATGCTCACAAATTGACTGGTCCTAATTATGCTGACTGGCTTCGAAACTTGAGAATTGTTCTCAGGATTGAGAAGCTGGAATACGTGATTGACTCACCTAAGCCTACTGAACCTACTAGTGATGCACATAATGATGAACATGTTATGTATCGTAAGTGGATAGATGATGCAAATGTTGCTTAATGCATCATGCTAGCTTCCATGAACATTGAGCTACAGAAGCAACATGAGCATATGGATGCTCACACTATCCTCATGCATCTACAAGAGTTGTATGATGTGGCAGGGAGGACAGCTCGATATGAGATATCGAAGGAGCTGTTCGGGTGTAGGATGTCTGAGGGATCATCTGTGAATGACCATGTACTTAAGATGATCAATTTGATTGAACGTCTTGGACAACTTGGTTTTGCCATGGATGGGGAACTGAGCCAAGACTTGGTCTTGCAATTGCTTCCGAGTTCGTTCTCGCAGTTTGTTGTGAACTTTCACATGAATAAGTTGGATGTCAGCCTGCCTGAACTCCACAACATGTTGAAGACTGCGGAATCGAATTTTCCCCCTAAGAAGAGTTCTGTTCTTCTAATTGGTGAAGGTTCCAATCCTAAGAAAAGGAAGAGGAACTCTTCCAAGAAGAAGAAAGTAGGTGAGAAAACGCCGGTTCCACCAAAAGCTGAAGACCCCGAGAGCAAAGTTGTTTGCTTTCACTGTAACAAGGTGGGGCACTGGAAGAGGAACTGCAAGGTTTACCTTGCAGAATTGAAGAAAAAGGGTAGTGAGACTACCGCTTCTGATTCAGGTATGTTCATGATAGAAATGAATATGTCATTAAATCAAATTTCTACTTGGGTATTAGATACCGCCTGTGGTTCTCAAATCTGCAATTTATTGCAGGGACCAAGGAAAAGTAGGACTCTTGAGGAAGAGGAGGTGATTCTACTGATGAAAATGGAGCAAGAGTTGCTGCTGAAGATGTAGAATCATTTCATTTACATAGGCCTACGGGCAAGACTATTGTTTGAAATAATTGTTATTTTGTTCCCTCGATTGTGAGGAATATTATTCCCATGTTAGACTTGGGTGGATTTTTCATTTATTATTGAGAATAATGAATGTTCTATTCTTAGAGATAATATTCTTTATGGATGTGGTACTTTAAATAATGGTCTGTATATATGTGACATAATTTACTTCAGATTGAACAAACTAATAAAAGAAAAGGGATGATGAAAATCTCACTTTATAGTGGCACTGTAGTCTCCATTTAGTGGACATGGAGAGAGGGCTGCAAATTTGCTAGGAATGGTACACACAGATGTATGTGGACCAATGTCTACGCAAGCCATGGGTGGATTTTCATACTTCATTACTTTCATAGATGATAGATCTGGATTCAGATATGTGTTTGATGAAACACAAATCTGAGGCCTTTGAAAAGTTCAAAGAATATAAGTATGAAATGGAGAAACAACCAAACATAGTATTATAACTCTTCGATTATATCGAGGTGGTGAATACTTTAACGGAGAGTTTCTAGATTATCTCAAAGAAAATGGTATAGTCTCCCAGTGGACTCCTCCAGATTGGTATCTGAAAGGAGAAATCGAACTTTGTTAGACATAGTTTGGTCCATGATGAGCTATGCAAATCTTCCAGTATTCCTATGGGGTTATGCATTGGAAACCTCAGCATATTTACTGAATAAGGTGCTTTCCAAATCTGTTCCTCAAACTCCGTATGAGATATGGAAAGAAAGGAAACCGAGTCTTAAACACGTTAAGATTTGGGGATGTCCAGCTTATGTCAAGAAAGTTGACCCAGATAAGCTGGAATATCGATCCGTAAAATGTAGTTTTGTGGGATATCCTAAAGAGACTATAGGGTATTACTTTTACACCGATCATCGGGTGTTTGTCTCCAGACATGTTACCTTCTTGGAAAAGGAGTTTATCCTTGAAGGAAATAGTGGGAGTAAAATTGAACTTGATGAAGTTCAAGAAGCACAAACTACTACAGATTGAGTGGAAACACCTGTTCTGACTGAACAACCTTTTGTGGAACAGCCCATTCATAGGTTAGGGAGAGTGTCTCGCCAACCTGAGAGGTATTATGGCCTTGTCATTGAGAATGACAATGAGTTGTCGATCATTGATAATGACGACCCTGTGACCTATAATGAGGCTATGAGTAGTGTTGACTCAGAGAAATGGCATAGTGCCATGAAATCCAGAATGGAATCTATGTATACGGTATACAAAAGATGGATTATAGCAGATGGCCAAGTGGAGACCTTTAAGGCCAGGCTTTTGGAAAAAGGATTCAAACAAAGGCAATGGATTGACTTTGATGAAACTTTTTACCTGTAGCCCTGTTAAAATCAGTTCGGATTTTGCTTGCGATTGCTGCTTACTACGACTATGAGATCTGGCAATTAGCCAGGTGGTTTTATTTCCAAGAGAAATGAAAACCTAGTGTGTAAGCTGCTGCGAACCATATGTGGTTTAAAGCAAGCTTCTCGAAAGATGGAACATTCGTTTTGATGAGACAATCAAAGAGTTTGATTTTATCAAAAACGTAGATGAACCATGCGTCTACAAAAGGGTTAGTGGGAGCGCGGTAACATTTCTTATATTGTATTGAATTAGAGTTGACACACATAACAACATAGCAGACCCACTCACAAAGCTACTTTATGAAAGTCACTTTGATCGTCAAGATGGGTATTAGATACCAGAGTGATTGACTTTAGTACAAGTGGGAGATTGAAAGGAATATGTCCTAAGTCCAATCAGGTATTAGGATTTAGGAATAACTTTTATGTAATCTGTTTTGATTTCATTGATATTAATAAAGACTTTTTTTGTTTTTGTTACGGGCTCTATCTATTTAAGTGTTTAAATAAGATATACCATAGTTTAGAGTAAAGCTTTTTATGGATTATGATGAGATCATAATAGTGAGACCTAAAAAGATGATAACTCTAAACTTAAATAGTTCCTGGTCATAGGATTACTAATTGGTAATTAATAATCCGCAAAGATCGGTACATACTATGCTTGCTTCATTATGAAGGATGTCTGTTCTCATAGACATTTGTGTGGTGACACTATAGCTAGTATGTAGGTGCTTATTATAGAATAAGTTCACTGAACATGACTCGCACAGCTGAACAACTGATGGAGTTCACTCACGTGTCAGCAGTTGTTCACCTAGTGATAGTTGTACAAGTATCCTTAGACTTGAGGTCATCATAGTCATCTTGTGTACACTAAACTATGCTTTGGTTTAGTTCTTAGTCTCCAGGGACAATTATTAGGGCTCTTCTGGGTATAGGAATTTGTACACGAAGATAGTGTATGATCAATAAAGGATCTACCCCTTCCAGTGAAGGAAGCAAATGTTCAAGGCTGATCCACTTATGCTAGTTCAGGAATCTCTGGCCAGAGTAAATGAAATTAGAAAGGAGTTTCTAATTTGCATAGAACTACGCATAGTAAATGGTAAGCAATGTGATTGAATTAGATAGGCTTGACACGAGATCCATGCCTTGTATTTAATCGAGACATTGTAGGGTAGAAGGAGTTTATTGTACGGTTACTATTCACTGACAGGTTCTTGGTATTCTAAGCAGTGAATTCATATTATCCGGATAGTCGTGATATGTTGAAAAGCATCACTCACGATGTAGAATAAATGTGATTAATTAATAAATCATATTTAATAAATTAGAGAATTTATATAAATAATGATATAATAGTTTTATTATTATTTATTTCTACTACCGGCTTAATATTGAATCTACAGGGTTACACCATAAAAAGAGAATGATTTTATGGTGGAGGAATTAATTAATAATGGCTAATAATTATTTATTTGTGAAATAAATAATTAATTGGCAAATTTAATAATTGATTAAATGAGATTTAATTGATTATAAATTAATTAAGAAAAATTCTTAATATTATTAATTAAGGATTTAATTTTTGGAAATTAAATCAAGAGAGAGAATTATTTCTAAAGTGTTTAGAAAAAGGATTAATAATTAAAAGGTGTTTTAATTATTAATGAGAATAATAAATGGGATAATAATAATATTATTTATGGGAAAATTTCAGCTGAAAATTTTGCCTATAAATACACTATTATAGACCCTATTTTATTCTAACCCCAGAAACCCAAAAGTTTTAGAAAACCAAATTCTCTCCACCTCCTCCTCCTCCTAAAAGTCGTTTTCTTAGTGGATACCGGTGGAGTGCTTCACACTTGAGGAGCAACTGCTAAGGATCTCTGATCGTTGTCTCCAAATTATTTTAAAGGTTAGATTCGATCCCTCGAATTTTTATTCACGATTTATATGCTTTTATTTGGATTTTGTATGTGTAAAAGTGTTTTGCCATACCCCGCTGCGTTTAAAAATCCAACACCTCCTGTGATAGAAAGCTACTATACAGACATTCATCTTGAGTAGCCCTTCTAGTTTGCACTTTAGATGTAGCATCACCAATGATCAGTTCAAAAGGATGATTCTTGGTCCATTTCCTTTGAGGTGGTAGATTAGCTCTAGATGAGGTTGCCTCAGTATTGTCATGATGTGAGATAGAATGTTGATTGGTTGAAACTCCCCCTGAGTTGCTGATCCTTTGAAAGGAATTGGGAGCTCTATCAACTGATGAAGTGAATTGATTATCCGTTGACAGACTGTGATCAACGGATACTTCATTGTGAACTTCAACGGATGATGCACTTTGTCTTTCAACGGATGCTGCATTGCTTCTTTCAACGGAAGCTGAATTATGACTTTCAACGGATGCAGCATTCTGTGCATTATCCAAAGGCAGATTTTGAATTCTTCTTGAGATGCCTTCTTCATCATTCTCATCTTCACTATCATCACAATATATCTCAATAGTCAAATTTGAGTCCTTCATGATGTCCCTCATCTGTTAGTCCATCAATCTTTTTATCATCAAACACAACATGCACAGATTCCATGACAATGTTGGTTCTTAGATTGTAGACCCTATATGATTTTCCAGCAGAATAACCAACAAATATTCCTTCATCAGCCTTTGCATCAAACTTCCCTTTGTGATCAGGTTGATTCCTTAAGATGTAGCATTTGCAACCAAAGACATGCAGAAAGTTTAAAGTTGGTTTTCTTCTCTTGAATAATTGATAGGGAGTCATGCCTTTTGCCTGATTGATTAGAGAAATATTCTGAGTGTAACATGCACAGTTAACAGCTTCATCCCAAAAATAAGTTGGGAGTTTTGACTCTTCAAGCATTTTCCTTGCAGCTTCAATTAGTGATCTGTTCTTCCTTTCCACCACACCATTTTGTTGTGGAGTCCTTGGAGCTAAGAACTCATGCATGATCCCATTTTCTTCACAGAACAACTTCATGGTTGAATTCTTGAACTCGGTTCCATTGTCACTCCTAATATTCCTTACTTTGAAATCAGGATGATTGTTGACTTGCTTGATATGATTGATAATGATTTCACTAGCTTCATCCTTTGATCCAAGAAAATAAACCCATAAAAACTTTGAGAAATCATCTACAATCACTAGGCAATATCTTTTCCTTGAAATTGACAATACATTGACTGGTCCAAAAAGATCCATGTGTAGCAGTTGTAATGGTTCATCAATTGCAGATTCAAGCTTCTTACTGAATGATACTTTTTTTTGCTTTCCTTTTTGACAAGCATTGTAATATCCGGGATATATCGTGTAATTATTTTTGCTATTATATAATTATTATGTGTGTTCAGTATTTATTCTGTGAGCTAATTGTTAAGTGTTATCTGTACTTGAATATTCAAAAATAATATTAATTGAGTATTTTAATTTTTATATGTCCAAAATAAAATATAGATAATTGTCATATCTTCCTAATTATTTTTATGTTGGTTTATGGATTTATAAGAATCATATGAAATTTCTAAAATCTTTTTCCAGGTAATTAAAATCTATTTTATAAAAACGGGAACCAACCGACGTCACCCGTTATTACGTTTTTGAAACCCGAAACTCTTTCGAGAACTCCTTCCTAACCTAATTGTAATATTCCGAGCATATTCCATGTTTTGACTTTTTCGATCCGGCGTACGGTTTGTTCTGCGCGGGTCCCAGCGCAACATTTTCGATATAATATTCGTTTCGGTAAATCAATAAAACCCGTATTTTCGATAAACGGGAGCTTTTTATTAAACTATCACAATTATCACTTCGTAATACGTGTAACCAGGCGCTGAGACCAAGACCGCAGTACAAATTGTACTGATTTGGATAATTATCCCGAAAACCGATACCGTTTGGATCAGTTTTTACAAATAAACGTACCGTTTTATATCCAGAATGATCCAACGGGATACTAATTTTCCGTAATTATAAATAGCCTTTTACCGTAATTTATTTCGTATCAAAATCATTTGCAGACAGACAATTATACAATTTTCAGAGAAAAACCCTAATTTTCTAAAACTGTTCTAAGAATTAAACAAGCATTTGGAGGTGTTATTGAATTCGGTTTGGAAAGCTCGAGTAACCAATCTGAAGGTCTTGAAGAACTCTACCAGATTCTGTAATCCATACACCTGCAGAAATCAAGGTTATTTTTCTAAAAATATATTTATTTTCGAATTTATTTTATTAAAAATATGATTTTTTGTTCGAATGATTGTTTGTATGATTTGATGATTGCATGTTGTAGAGCTTGTTTTCCTGATAATTTTCATACGTCATACGTCTGATTTGGATTTCAATAACATGTTCAAATTTGAGTTTGATTTTCGAATTTTAAAATTAGGGTTTATAACCCGTATGAATGTTCTTAATTGAAATTTGGGGGTTTCTTATTCTGTGATAGATTGATGTTGTGTTATAGTGGGTTGTGTTCTCTGTGAAATTTGCAATCTAGTCGTATAAGTTTCATGAACCAACGAGGTCTGTAGAGAAGGGAGTTGTGTTTTGAAGTTTTCCGATGTTCGCCGGAAACTGGGAAATTTCACGGCCAAATTTCGGCCAACTCAGGGATTGTTAGGATGAATTGATTGCATGGTTGTATTCCTGGTGTTGTGTAGATGTGATCTGGAGGTGTTGGTGGGGTGAGGACGCCGGGAACGTGTTCTCCGGCCACCTCTGTGTTTTCCGGCGACGGGGTGTAAAAATTACAGTTTAGTACCCCAACTTTTGAAAATGATGCAGTTAGGTCCCTGAAGTTTCCAGACTTTGCAAATTTAGGATTCCTGTTTATAAAATGTTTAAAAATCATATTTCCTATTTATTTTTATTATAAAAATTCATTTTTAAATTCTGAAAATTCTAAAAATTATTATTTTAATTCTGAAAATTATTTTTAATTCACAAATAAATCTAAATTAATTAGTTAATTAATTTCAGTTAATTTATAATTGATTAATTGGTCAATTAATTCGAAAATTAATTGATTAATTGATTTAATTAATTATTAATTGATTTTAATTAATTATTTAATTAGATTTAATTATTTAAAAATGATTTAAAAATTCTGAAAAATAGTTTCGAGCTTTAAAATATTATTCTAAATTATTTTCAAGGCTCGAGAATTATTCTAAAATTATTTCGGAGTCAGAATGGGCCAACCGAACCCTGTTTATTAACCCGAAATTGATCCAACGACCCGTTTTAATTTCGAAAAATGTTTTAAAAATTAAATACCAGAAAGCCTATTTATGACCCGAGACTTCTTTATAAATAATATATCATTGATTACGTGATGTATTATGTGGTATATGTGACTTGTTAATTGACTATCGGTCTATATATATTCGGTGTTTACTTGATTATTGCATAACTTTCAATCCGTTAATCGAATTTGAGTAAAATGAAGGGTAGATAGAAGTATGTGTTGAATAGAATTCCATGAGTAAATTATTGATAGATGCTTATGATATGTGAGCAGAAGAGGCAAGACGTAAGAAAGGGAAACAGATAGTTGAAGAGTAAGACGGTTGTGATTGGAAACGAGTGCAGTGTAGTAAGCTAATATCAGACAAGTGTTCTGAACTTTCTCGAGATATTATAGTACTTGATAATCCTATGATATTGCAAGTGCTTTGAAGTACAGAAACCTAAATCCTGATTTCAGTTATTATTCTTGAGCCATGAATCATATTCTTTCTAATCCATTGATTATTGTATACCCAAACAAGAATCACAAATCTACGATACTACTCCACAAATACATACAAACTAAATACCAAACTCTGAAATGAACTATTATATACTCAACCCATGGTATCTTATACTTGGAAAGACCAAATCCTTGAAACCTTGAAATGTTGATTCCTTTGTTATCCAATTCTTTCATTACCCAGCATCCAAGCTTTTAAATTGCCTTATTGATCCTTACAAGGATTGAAACCCTTTCATTGTTAAACATTTATTATTATTAATGATTTCGGTTATTGTTTATTATTGCATATTCTGTTATTATGTTAGAATTGGATTGTTTTTATAAAATTGTGGACCAGATTCGTGGTCAGACCATATAATGGTCAAGTTAGGCCAATGTGTGCCTTGGATCCAGTAGTTAGAGCAATGCTGTGTGCCTTGCTCGGGGTTAGTGCGTGACTGATCAGCAGCCTAACCTTGGTTTTTAAATTAAAAGTATAATATCCAATTCTAAATCATAATCCATTGTTCACTTGATATTATAACCATATTCATATGATGATCATTATTCTCAGTTTTGTCATTGTGACTTGCTGAGCTAGTTAGCTCATTTGTGCGATGTTGTTTATATTCTTTCCAGTTAAAAAGGAACCAGTTGGTAGTGAGGATCCCCAGTCCAGCGCGAGAGCTAGGGGTTCAGGTTGAGAAAGCTGAGCTAGTAGGCTTCTTTTGGGATAATTTAAGTTTGTAAAAGTTTGTAATAATGTTTAATACTCAGTTTGAGTTTGAAATAGTTGGGATTCGTACGGTTTGTAATATATCAGTGTGTTTGGCTTGTGTGCATACTTTACCCTGTTACGGTCCGTGGTGGTTGGTAAGTAGGGTCACTGCATATATTATTATTATCTTTATTATTGTTATAAGCAGGTTATAAATAAGGTGTGTGTGGACCACAAACTTCTGACCCGGGTTTGGAGGGCGCCACAAGCATCACACAGTCCATCCCTTGTGAATTCCACTAGAGGCATTCCTCTAACTAAATCCTTTTTGACTAGAACATTCATTGTCTTGAAATTCAAGTGGGACAGCTTCTTGTGCCATAGCCAACTTTCAACTGGACTTGCTTTGCTAAAAAGACAAGTACTAGATTCTGCATCTGTAGAGTTGAAGGCAGCTAAATACATATTCCCTTTTCTAACTCCAGTTAGAACCACTTTATCGTCTTTCTTACTTGTGACAATACAGGCTTCAGAATTGAAGGAAACAGTATTCCCTCTGTCACATAATTGACTGATGCTCAATAAGTTGTGTTTGAGACCATCAACCAATGCAACTTCATCAATGATGACATTTTCTTTTGAAATCAAGCCATATCCCATAGTGAATCCTTTGCTGTCATCTCTAAAGGTTATGCTAGGGCCAGCTCTCTCCTTAAACTTTGTGAGCAGGGTGAAATCTCATGTCATGTGTCTTGAACAGCCACTGTCCAAGTACCATAGATTCCTTCTTTTTCCCTGCACACAACAAAATCAATCAAGTTGATTTTGGTACCCAAGTTTCCTTGGGTCCAGCCTTGTTAGTCTTTTTCCTAGACTTCATTCCTCCTGCATCTTTTGACTTAGGTAACTTTGGGTCAACCTTGGTCTCAGATGTAGTTAGTTGAAGTGTAGGGTTAGTCACAGAATCATTTAGCACATTTGATTGAATTTGATAAGGCATAGATTGTGCAAACATATTATTCCATATAGGCATATTGTATGGCATTTGAGGTATACTAAATACAGTAAAATAAGGATTATTAATATATGGCATGTTTGCAAAATGTGCATGGGGATTCTGATGAGACACAACAGGCATATCATGTAGAGGTGACATAGACGTGTTAGGCATGGAGGGATTTGAAGGCATGAGAGCATTCTTAACAGATTTGCAGTTATCAGATAGATGATTAAGACTTTTACAATGCACACAGCTTTTTCTAGGAGCATACTTATCAGGTGTGTAATTGTTATGTTTATTAATCCCTACCTTCCCATTTCTTTTAGATTTTCTTTTAGTTTCCTTTTTATCCTCAACCAACTTGAGCCTATTTTTCAGCTGATCTAAAGTCATGTGTCCTATATTCACCTTACTGGCATCTTTGGATGTGCTAGCTCCTTCTTTGACAAAGTTCTTGAAAGTTGAACCATCCTTCTTATTGAGATTTTTATTTTTAAAATTACTTGCCTGTTTTAATTGATGAGCCTTCAACGGATGCTCTTTTTCTTCCTTCAACGAATAACTTTTATCATCCGTTGATTCCACATCCGTTGGCATTCCATCAATTAATTCTAACTCCTTTTTATTTTTCTTCCAGGCATCCTCACAGAATGATTCAATTCCCTGAACCTTGGCAATCTGAACACTAACATCCCTAGATGTTTTCCAGGCCTTGATTACCTCTTGCTCACTCTCTAACTGTTTAAAAAGGATTTCTACTTTCTTAACAGCTTCTTCTAGTTCACTCTCAACAGTCAAGCATTTAAGTTTAATCTTTTCAAGCTCAATTACCTGATCCTCTAATACAGCATTCCTATCACTTAAAAACACATTATTCTCTTTGATCCTAGTGTTTTCTTTAGCCAGTGATTTAAGGGAAACACGCAAATGATATAGTTCATTGGACATATCAATTATGGCTTCATTGCATTCATTTTTAGAAAGCTGAGAGAGATCAGTAGTAAAAACCTGGTTGCTTGATGAACTAGTTTCATTTTCATCAGAATTAGCCATCAGGGCTAGGTTGACATACTCCATATCATCATCTTCATTGACTCCATCTGTTGCCCAATCATCTTGAGTGAGAAAAGCTCTTTCCTTTTGTTTGAGCAAATCAAAATACTTCTGTTTGTAATCAACTTGCTCAAATTTCTTCTTATCAGAGGTTGGCTTCCTACACTCACTTGCAAAGTGTCCACTAATGCATTGTGAGGTTGAAGCACTTATCCGTTGAAGCTTTAGAGACATCCGTTGAAGCTTTGTTTCTTATCCGTTGAAGGTCTTCAATATCAATTGATACTTCTTCACTTATACAAAATTACAAGGCATGAAATATTTACAATTAGCCCTCCTATTTGCATATCCACTAGTAGTCAACATGACTGATAATTTTCCACAACATCTAAGAATTACAACTTGAATCCAGAGAATGAAATGTGCTATAATACTAAACTTATTTCTAAGTAAAGCTACTCCTTCAACAGATAGCCAAGATGGTCTTATCCGTTGAGGCTACAAATACTAGATTTCTACTTAAGTGTTTTGTTTAACTTATGATCAAACTAATACACATATTCCTAACACAATCTTACTATCTCACTACCATAATAAGCTCCTGCTAGCTCGATCCAACTCAATCTGGAATCCTAGCTCGTACCCTGGACTGAGGAACCTCACTATCAACCATATCTTTTTTAACTATATAATATATAAAAAGATTCGCAAGAGTGAGCTAACTAGCTCAGTAAGTCATTATAATGATAACTGAGGTTAAACAATGTTCAAATGGGATGATTCATAAGAATCAAGTTTTTTATTAAACAATCATTAGAATTGGATATTCATTTTAAAATTTTAAAACCAAGGTTAGGCTGCTTATTAAGGGGTTTATTTATGATTTAAAATTAGAGAACCTGATTTAAAATACATTCCGATTTTCAGAAAATCATTGTGTGAGAACTAGAAGTGCAACTGTTAATGAGTGTCTGCATGCATTTTTCTGTCTCAAAAAGAGCCTAAGAAAACTAAAGAAGCTCTAACGGATCCTGATTGGATATCTGCCATGCAGGAAGAGTTGAATCAGTTTGAAAGGAACAAAGTTTGGGAATTAGTTCATGCACCAAAGAACAAAAGTATTATTAGAACAAAATGGGTGTTCAGGAACAAGATGGATGAAAATGGTATAGTTACCAGAAACAAGGCAAGGTTGGTTGCTAAAGGCTACTCACAGGGAGAAGGAATTGATTATGATGAAACTTTTGCTCCAGTTGCAAGACTTGAAGCAATAAGGATTTTTCTAGCATTTGCTGCACATTCAAATTTTAGAGTGTATCAAACGGATGTCAAGAGTGTCTTCCTAAATGGTGAGCTAGAAGAAGAGGTTTATATACAACAACCACCTGGCTTTGAAGATCCAGAATCTCTAGATTTTATGTACAAGCTACTCAAGGCTCTATATGGACTAAATGAGGCACCTAGAGCTTGGTATGATACATTGTTAGAATTCCTACTGAAACATAGTTTTACTAGAGGTACTATAAACAAGACTCTCTTCTACAAGAAACATGGTGAAGATATGATTCTAGTTCAGATCTATGTGGATGATATCATCTTTGGTTCTACAAATGAAAAGCTTTGCCAAAGATTTTCTAAGCTTATGCAGAGTGAATATAAAATGAGTATGATGGGGGAATTAAGTTACTTTCTTGGACTACAAGTCAGTCAAAAAAGTGATGGAATCTTCATCAGCCAAACTAAGTATGTCAAGGACTTATTGAAAAAGTTTGGTATGGTTGATTGTTCACCTGTTTCTACACCTATGTCTATAGCAACAACGTATAGTAGGATCACCAATATTTGCTTCTCTAGTGTGACTTTTGTCTCACTTCCTTGTGTGAGTTTGTTAACTTGTGCCTTCATCATTTTCTTCACCATTGGTATGACTTGTTGATCCTTCTTCTCTTTTCCCCCTGAGCTTGTGCTATCAAATAAAGGTGTTTGAGATGAGCTTCCATTCCAATGATTTTCTTGTTCAGTAGTCTCTTCATTCATCATCTGTTATGCAGTAGCTTCATCTTCTTCATCAAAATCACTTTTAATGTTGAGGTTTTCAAATGCAAGGGCTTCAGCTTCATTATCATCAAGACATTCCAAGCCTGGACACTTTTCATCATCAAAAATCACATCTGTTCTTTCTATAATCTTCTTTTGATCAATCACATAGACCTTGTAGGTAGTTCAGTATTAAATTCAAGAATGTCTCAAAAATAATGAAAATTATATTTTCATAAGTTTTGAATATTTCGAGAATTTTAAAATTGTTTCTGAAATTTTTCGGATTATATTCACCCGCATGTTTGTTCGTTAAATCGTAAAATACGGGTAGGATGCACAATTCAAAAATATTTTAAAAATTATGAAAATTTTATTTTATTAGTTATTAAATATTCTGAGAATTTTAGAAGTATTTCGGTAATTTTTAGAGTTAGTTTTACTCGAAAGTTTGTTCCTTAAATCACGAAATACGGGTTTAATGTTAAATCTAAAAATGTTTTAAAAATTACAAAATTTATATTTTACTAGTTTTTGAATATTTGGGAAATTTTAAAATTATTTTGGAATTTTTTTGAGTTATTTTCGCCCGCAAATCGGATCCTTAGTAATCAAAATACAGGATAGAAATGAGCCTGAAGTACAGGAGAGGGACACATGTCAATACAAGGACACGTGCCCAGTTATGTGGTGTTGCACATGGCTGTTAGAAGACAAAACAAAACGTGGCAAACCCACCCCATCCAACCTGCCCCCCCGTGTTACCCTCGTTAACCCCCTGCCCCTTTCCTTTTGTTTTTTTTATTTACGCAGATTACTCCCTCCTCTGTCCCTCTTGTTCTCTCCTCTTCTAGTATGTTTAATTACTTTTAATTTTTAAAATTTCATATCTTACAAACCATTCGTCCAAATTTCAATTGTTATATATATAAACGATTAGCGCTTCGATACATACGCAAATGTATATATATTGCAAGGTTTTGAGGAGATAATTTGCGTAGCATAATACCGTGTTAATTTATTTTTGGGGCATAAAAAAGGAATCTGGCGGTGTTGATTACTCTACATGGCATTTCGGCATGTGTATGTGTATGTCTATGGCTATAAATTTCAGATTTTTTTGGAGATATTATTCGGACATCAAATATTCTCTTCGGGGTGATCAAAATTTATTTTGGGTAACGATTTCGACATTCCGCTTTCGTACTTGTGTATATTATAGCATGTTAGTGTTTATATATTTATTTCATAATTTTTTTTGGAAGTTGTTGGAGAAGTCACTTTTGGCTGAATTCTGGTTCAGGTGGCTGTGTTTCTCATTTATGGCGAATTTATACGTGCAAATATAAATTATTGTGTGTTTGAAATATATTGGTTTTATTAGAGTTTAGTTGGATTGTATTGTTTGGAACTGATTTTGAGGGGCTCTGGCCCCGGGGAAAGTTCGTTTTACAAAGAAGTTATTGCGAATTGTTTTTGTAAAAATATTTATTTCAATTTCCAATTATTATCTTTTTTTTTCAAAAATCATATTTTGATTTAATTATATATAATTTGTTTTGATTAATTATTTATTCATTTAATTAATTGGTTAATTCATTTAATCAATTAATATTATTTATAAATAACTGAATGAAGCGTGATTATTTATAATTAAGTCAAATAGTATTCTAAAATTCTTTTCAGCTTTTAAAAATATATTGAGGTATTGAATACTCAATTAATATTATTATTAAATGAATTATTCTTATTTTATTCATAGAAAATAAACCATTCACCCGTTTAATTTGAAACTAACGCGTCTAGACTCAGAAAAATATTCTGCTTTTATTAAAAATACTTTCGAGACATAAAATCTTTCGTTTCGAAAGGTCGCTTAATTTTGTAAACATTTCTAAGTCGTGTAACTATCAAAGAGTTGTATTACAACTCAATTTCAGTTCTAAATGTATTGAGTCGAATGTTGTAATAAACTCAGTTATATGTTATATGAATTCTTTGATGCATGGAATAGGTGTTTACATGTTATAAGAATTATGTGTTGATACGAGTGTCAGAAAATTGGTTCGGTCGTATCTTCTGATCCGTAATTCGGATTCAGACGAAGCGAAAAGTGATTAAAAGCTTACATTGTCTATTTTAATATTTTATAATAAAATGTTTGAGTCATAAATGTGAGTACATATCATTGGATATGTATAATGTGATTTTATATGATCTGATTATGTATTAATTGACGATTATGTGAAGTATTTGTTTATCTCTTGTAACGCCTATAAATATTTGATATAATATTCCGTTTTGTGCACTATATAATTTTTGTGTATTAGATGTCAGAAATTATGTGAATTCAATGTGTTCGTATATGTTATTCATTGTATGGCATTGCGAATATCGTTAGATTATTTATAAGTGTATAATTAAATGTACGCAAGAAAATTTTGTTATACGATTAAATAATATTTGAGTTTAACGCGATCAGATAATAAGTGTAATAGTTGCGATTAGACGATAGATTATCATTCGGTTTAGAATCAAATTACTTGCATTTTCTTATTTGACTTAATTTTTTTTTATATTTATTGTGGCTATTTTAATAGGGAATTGATCTTAGAAAATTCTTTTAAAATATATTCTTGTTCAAAATTTTTGAAAATAGTTTTGTAAACTTCTAAAATCTCATAGTATTTATGGTATTAATTTTGTGATTTATGGAGTTATATTTTATTTACTAAAATCCATTCTTTTTAATCATACTTTTATTAGTTAATAGATTACTAGTATACCCTTGCATGCATATTGGTTTATAATAGGGTCCATTAGCTTTAGATTGCATAAAAACTTGCATTTGGTTAGACACACACACACAAACCCAAAAGCAGCTCAGAACAGGGCACAGTTGGGTAAACTTGACTTTTGGTCAATAATAACTTTGTCATAGGTTAGGCCTTCATGGGGCCTTGGTCTAAGTAGATATAATGAAGTTTTATAAATCTTAGCGAGTCATTAAAACTAATAATTGAACTAGATAAATGAGTTTTAAGTTGGTAAAAACAGGGAAGTTTGGAAATTAGGGGACACAGTTTTGTATCAACTTCCACTTGAGGCCTAGGGAGGCCTGAGTGAGGCCTTTGAGTAATTCCAAGTTTTAGAGTCCTTTTAGAGTCTTAGTAACCCTTGAGAGTTGGTTTGGAGTGAAGGCCCAAGGTGGAGATACTCTATTTTCACCAAAACACATGAGAGTCACCATTTGAGTTGCCTTTGGAAACCCTAGAGGAGTGCATTGCATTTGTGAGTCGTTTTAGTGAGGCCATGATGTCAAACCAATTGAAAAAGTTATTTTAAAGTCATAAGAGTCAGAATATAGCAAATCGCAAGGTAGAAATTCATATTTTTTCCAAGGAACATAAATGGTGCCAAGGTGTACATTCGGGTAAGTTAAGTAGTGTGCATTGCAATTGTGAGTCATTTGAACTGAGGCACAAGTGTGCCTTACTAAATTTAGGTTTAGATGAGGTCTGTAAAGGAGGATTAGTACTATTAGTCAAGATAATTATATGTTATATGGTTAATTGCTTAAGTGATCAGGGTAGTAAAAATCTAAGTGTACTATTGTCATGCCATTTCTTGCTAAGTGTTATGTGGATTATGTGAAGCACATATTACTTTAAATTATTTGTGTTTAAGTGTATATATATGTATGTGTATATATATCTATATATCTATATAAAATATACACGAAAGGGTAGTTAGCAAGTGTTGTGACGAGGATACTATTTATTATAGGTTCAAGTAGGAGGCCAGGAAAGAAACCCATAGATGATTCCATACAAGTGCTCAGTAAGCGTAGTCCAGGAAAGTGAACTCTCAACTTACCTCTATAATTATGTTTTTGTGACTAAATACGCTGTGAATGTATGACCACAGTGTTAACAAGATTAAATTGTCCCCGACATCAGTTAATGATTAGATCTTGGATTTAGTTAATCGCTTTCATACCTGAATTGTTCCTTTTCATTACATATTACCTCATACCCATATGAATTCCCTACACTATTCACTTAATATATCTAATGAATCCTAAACCCTTCATAAATTTCAATTTATATCTTTTTGGAACCCTGATCTTAATAACATTCCCTCATTTGAACTCTGACAATGCATACACTTGTTATCTTGTCCTTGATCAAGAACCCTTTTAATTAAAATGAATTGATAAAAAGAATTGGATGGTATTTTTCTAATAAGACTGAGGCTCCAGTCACTGTTAAAATTTTAAAAACCTCAGTAGTGGGGAGCCTGATGGTTTATATGACCATTGTGTACCGAGGATCCTCAATAGTTATGAATCACTTATTATGTGGTTCAGAGCTTGATGTGGGCTGATCACCCCTCATTGCTCATAGCGCCGTGCAGATTTTCCAATTCCATTCTCTTATTTAGGACTTGAACTTTTATTTGAAATTTCACAGTGTTGATTTACCTTCTGTTATTGTTTTATCGAGCTTATGATGAATTGTTATCCACTATTTTACACTTGTTGAGTGTTTTGCTCATTAATATTGTTATTGATGTTATCCCTTCAGTGAAACCCGAAGATGGTTCATTTCAAGGAAACCGCGCGTAAGACATGTGGGGACTCGGGGTATGCCTACCGTCAGATGTTGGAGCAGGTAGGGAACTAGTAGTTCCCTAAGGGTTATAAAGTTTAGGTTTAAAAATTGGTAGTAATTTGACTTAAGATATTTTTGGTCTGTAATATTAAAAGATGTTAGATGTTGTTCAAACTCAATCCTGTGTATTCGGGGATCGTGGTTAAGGCTTGTAACTTAATATTCTAACTATTGTAGTACTTTACTGTTTAATCAATATTATGCATATTTCTGCTAGTTAGTAAAGTGGGGCAGTCACAGATTGGTATCAGAGGTATAGGCTGAGTCACTGAACAACATAGGTTAAACAAATATAAGATAGGAATTTAGAGGATAAGATGAACTTAGATCATTTGGGTTTTGGGATGTTAGAATCTATAGGTTTTTAACCCTTTTATTTATAATCGCGTATATATATAACTGTTTGACAGGCATCATCCTCATCGACTCCCGGATTCCCTACTACTATGCCATTCCCTCTTTACGAGCAGATGGTAGTGATGGTTGATCGAATTGAAAGCGAGAACACGAATCTTCGACATAAGGTGGACCAGTTGTACCGTGATAACTTGGATGACGAGCCCAACCGACCCCGACTAATAGCCAAGCTTGAGGAGATCATTCAGATGGCTGAGGATCGATTGGCATTGATGATTCCACACCGTGAGAGAGAGTCAGATCACTCTTACCACCATTGCTGACGAGCTTCACCGAGTGATTAGCCGTCTCTGTGCCCCCATTCCCGCACCACCATCCTCTTAGACTATCATATAGTCTACCTATCTCCAGTATCGTTATTGATTAGTACTCTGATTTCCATTTGTACCTTGTACCCGAATTGTTTAGGGAAGATTTTATTTGCACTTTTTTTCCTGTTTGTACCTTATTCACACTTTTTATTTAAACTAATGTTAATTTTGCACTTCGATTATCTTTATTGCCATCTCATTACCATGTTATATGCTTTCTTAGATAGAATTTTGTTGTTAACCCCTTTAGAACTTGATCATATTTAATCTTTCCCTAAGATATCTCGTGAATATACCTTTGCTTATATAATTGTATCTATCAGTTGTGATACCTTGTACCTAATAAGTTGCACCTCATCATAGAATAATAATAATAGACCTTTGCATTGTTGAACATACCTTGAATAAGACCTCATTACTTAACATTTACTCTTGTTATAACTTGTGTATGCAAATATTGAACTATGAAAACCTTTCTTGTCTACATTCAGAATCATGCCTCCTCGTAGAGCTAGTAACACCAATACCGGGGATCATGAAGATCCACCACCCAACTTGGCTCAACTCATGCAAATACTTCACCAACAATCTGTTACCCTTGCTCAACAACAACAACTCCTTCAGCAACAACTTCAACAACAATAACCACCTCCACCACCACAAACCCCTACAACTTTTAAATCATTCCAAGCTGTGCAACCACCAGAGCTTCATGGAACTCAAGAACCTGTGGAAGCCCAATCTTGGCTTAAAGAGATGGAGAAAGTTTTCATGCTAGCTGTTGTTAGTAAAGAAAAGAAGGTCGACTATGTGTCTTATTTTTTGAAAGACGAAGCGAACTATTGGTGGGACTCGACCTGTGCTTTAGAAGAAGAAAAAGTTATCACTTGGGATAGATTCAAGAAGATTTTCTTAGACAAGTATTTCCCGAGGTATATGCAGACTCAAATGGAATTGAAGTTCTTTGAATTGAAGCAAGAAGGAATGACTGTGGGAGAGTATGAGAAGAAATTCACCGAATGGCTAGGTTTGTTGGAGATTATGTGGACACGGATGAAAAGTGGGCGAAAAGATTTCAACAAGGATTGAAGCCTTGGCTACGAAGCAGAGTGGCTGCTTTTGAATTGACCACATATGCTGAAGTGGTCCAGAAGGCGATGGTAATTGAAGGAGAAAGTGATCAAAACTTGAAGGAGAAAGAGAGTAAGAAAAGAAAGTTTGGAAACAATGGTGAAGGATCGACTCGAGGGAGTCAAAGTGGCAAGAATTTTAAGAAGTTTGGATTCCAGAACCAGGAAGGACCCCGAAGCTGTAAGAAGGGTGATAATAAGAGTCAGAAGAATAGGATTCAAGGGCCAAGTGGACAAAGATCCCAGCAAGCAACAAATATGGAGTGTAAATTCTGCAACAAGTGACATACAGGTAACTACAATAAGGCTGGCATCGTTTGTTTCAAGTGCAAATCGAAAGGTCATTATGCGAATGAGTACCGAAGCCCGAAGCCTTATGTTACATGCTTCAAGTGTGGAAAGACCAGTCATATGTCGAGGGATTGCAAGACCCCCGGAAACAATAAGTTAATGCAATTGACGGCCGTCCCTTACAATCAAGCAATGACATCTTCTGTTCCAATTCTTCAACTACCTTCAAATCAACCTTCTGAATCTGCAACTCCAATGTTCCCTCCCTCCTATCCTGCTCAGGTCAAGACATTCAACATGAATATCAAGGATGCTGTGCAGAGTTCTGAAGTTGTGACAAGTACGCTTTCTATCAACAACATCAATGCTAAAGTGCTATTTAATTTTGGAGCTACTAGATCTTTCATATCTGAATCTTTTGTTGGCAAGTTGAATTGTGAAATTGAATTGTTAGTTGAACCCTTATCTATCATTTTGGCTAATCGAGAACAAGTATCTATTAAAAGTATTTGCCCCCGGTATAAAATAGAGATTTCAGGCTATAGTTTCCCTGCTTCCCTTATACCTTTTCAACTAGGAGAATTAGACATTATATTAGGAATGGATTGGTTAGCAGAGCATGGTGCTCAAATCGATTGTAAGAAGAAGAAAGTGGTTCTTAAGTCCCCTCAAGGAAAGAAAGTAGAGTTTAAAGGGCAGAAACAAGTTAAACCATTTTTGACAATGATTCAAGCTAAAAAGTTGTTAAGACAAGGGTGTGAAGGGTATTTGGCTCATGTAATTGATAGAGCTAAGGAGACGCCGAATATAGAAAGTATCCCGATAGTTAGCGAATTTCCTGATGTATTTCCGGATGAACTTTCTAGATTGCCGCCTGATCGTCAAATTGAGTTTTCTATCGACTTAGCACCTGGCATGGAACCCATATCGAAGGCACCTTATTGTATGGCACCAACAGAAATGAAGGAATTGGCCAAGCAACTACAACAGTTATTAGATAAAGGAGTTATAAGGACGAGTTTAACTCCGTGGGGTGCTCCAATTTTGTTTATGAAAAAGAAAGATGGAAGTATGAGACTATGCATCGACTATAGAGAGTTGAATAAATTGACAATTAAGAATAGGTATCCTTTACCTCGTATTGACGATTTGTTTGATCAACTTAAGGGAGCAACTTACTTCTCGAAGATTGACTTATGATCGTGATATCATCAGTTGAAGATTAAGCCGGAAGACATACCAAAGACTGCTTTCAGAACCAGTTATGGACATTATGAGTTTCTAGTTATGGCATTCGGATTGATAAATGCGCCAGCCGCCTTTATGGATTTAATGAACCGAGTATTCAAGGAGTATTTGGATAAGTTTGTCATTGTGTTTATCGATGACATTCTAATATATTCAAAGACCGAGGAAGAACATGTTGAACATCTGAGAATTGAAAGGAATATGTCCTAAGTCCAATCATGTATTAGGATTTAGGAATAACTTTTTATGTAATCTGTTTTGATTTCATTGATATTAATAAAAGACTTGTTTTGTTTTTATTACGGGCTCTATCTATTTAAGTGTTTAAATAAGATATACCATAGTTTAGAGTAAAACTTTTTATGGATTATGATGAGATCATAATAGTGAGACCTAAAAGATGATAACTCTAAACTTAAATAGTTCCTGGTCGTAGGATTACTAACTGGTAATTAATAATCCGCAGAGATCGGTACATACTATGCTTGCTTCATTATGAAGGATGTCTGTTCTTATAGACATTTGTGTGGTGACACTATAGCTAGTATGTAGGTGCTTATTATAGAATAAGTTCACTGAACATGACTCGCACAGCTGAACAACTGATGGAGTTCACTCACGTGTCAGCAGTTGTTCACATAGTGATAGTTGTACAAGTATCCTTAGACTTGAGGTCATCATAGTCATCTTGTGTACATTTAACTATGATTTGGTTTAGTTCTTAGTCTCCAGGGACAATTATTAGGGCTCTACTGGGTATAGGAATTTGTACACGAAGATAGTGTATGATCAATAAAGGATCTACCCCTTCTAGTGAAGGAAGCGAATGTTCAAGGCTGATCCACTTATGCTAGTTCAGGAATCTCTGGCCAGAGTAAATGAAATTAGAAAGGAGTTTCTAATTTGCATAAAACTAAGCATAGTAAATGGTAAGCAAGTGATTGAATTAGATAGGCTTGACACGAGATCCATGCCTTGTATTTAATCGGGACATTGTAGGGTAGAAAGAGTTTATTGTACGGTAACAATTCACTGAATAGGTTCTTGGTATTCTAAGCATTGAATTCATATTATCCGGATAGTCGCGATATGCTGAGAAGTATCCCTCACGATGTAGAATAAATGTGATTAATTAATTAACCATATTTAATAAATTAGAGAATTTATATAAACAATGATAAAATAGTTTTATTATTATTTATTTCTACTACCGGCTTAATATTGAACCTATAGGGTCACACCATAAAAAGAGAATGATTTAATGGTGGATGAATTAATTAATAAAGGCTAATAATTATTTATTTATGAAATAAATAATTAATTGGAAAATTTAATAATTGATTAAATGAGATTTAATTGATTATAAATTAATTAAGAAAAGTTCTTAATATTATTAATTAAGGATTTAATTTTTGGAAATTAAATCAAGAGAGAGAATTATTTCTAAAGTGTTTAGAAAAAGGATTAATAATTAAAAGGTGTTTTAATTATTAATGAGAATAATAAATGGGATAATAATAATAATATTTATGGGAAAATTTCAGCTAAAAATTTTGCCTATAAATATACTATTATAAACCCTATTTTTATTCCAACCCGAACCCCAAAATTTTTATAAAACCTAATTCTCTCCACCTCCTCCTCCTCCTTAACATCGATTTCTTGGTGGATACTGGTGGAGTGCTTCACGTTTGAGGAGTAGCTGCTAAGGATCTCCGATCGTTGCTTTTGGATCGCATATTAAAGGTTAGTAAACGATCCCTATGTTTTACCACGATTTATATGCTTTTATTTGGATTTTATATGTGTAAAAGTGTTTTACCATGCCTCCGTTGTGATTAAAATCCAACAATGGTATCAGAGCACAAGTTATATGCATATAGATCTGTGGTAAAAATTTCAGAATTTTATGTGCTTGTATGAATTAATTATATTTCTTACAAGTTATATCATGGATTAATTTTGTCTGATGAGAAATCATTTCTCAGAATAATTTTGAATGTTAATTTGGGTTCTACAAGTGTTGTAGATCGTCTGGGTATTTTTTTCATAATTTTATGATGTATAGATTTTTATTATGAATTTTTGAAGTTCTTGTAATTAAAATTCGTAATTAAATAAGTAAATATATGTATATATAGTATATATATGTTTGTATATGGGTGTAAATATATTCTGTTGGCAGTTGTTTGCTGTTGTTTGTTGATGGCACGGACAAAGACAAAAAAAGAGTACAGATGAGTTGACAGGGACGGCGGCACGTTGTTCGAGGAGAGAAAAGACGGCGACTGCTGAAACCGAACGAAGGACCGCGCGTCGACCACGCGCGCGTGGGGTTCATGCGCTGGCGTGCCACGCGCGGCGCGTGGTAGACACGCGCTGATGACGTCGTGCTGATATCATGCTAACGTCATTAGATGACGTCATGCTGACGTCAGCATAGGGGTTAGGGCGCGTGGAGCGCGTGTGGCGCGTGGAAGAAAATCAGACATGCTCTGTAAGGCGCGTGTGCGCGGGGCCGCGCGTGGGGAATCTTCTTTCGGCGCGTGTGGGCGCGTGCCAACTCAGAATTGGGCGATTTTGGTGCCGTTGGATTCGTCTTTTGGAAACGCTTCTAATGGTATATTATATGATATTTTATGAAATTGTTTTGAACTGTTTATAACTAACAGAAGTATTTTAAAGCTGTTTTTGATCGTTTGAATTGATTTTAAATGCTTCATGTGATACATAGAGATGAATAATGCTTAGACTAATATGGTAGATGATGTAACATGCCTACCTTGATGTTTATTCATGTTGATATATGTGATATATGCTTAGTTTATCATGCGATGATAGATTTAGGTGAACTTAAATGAACATAAGGCATTTGTTAGACAACCTAGTATAGTGAAATTGTTTCATAACCTTAATAACAATATTATGAATACGTTCATGAGATTCTTGTATTTATGAAACACGTAATTGAATATGAATTTTCGATATGAGAGAAAGGATGATTCTGTCAACAACAGATGTCTATCTGTAAGAAAGGGTTATTAAGTGACGCCTCTTGACAATGCTCCACCCGATCTGGGAATCATCTGATTATCGATTATTGATTTGAAATATTTAATTTAAAAGGAAGAATCTCTTTATAATATGATTATGATTGTAACGTAATATAATCCCTCTAAAATTAAATAATATCAAGTAGTAATTGGCCAATGATACAACGGGCTTGTGTCGGTCATAGCCTTCCAACATGATAGAAAAGTAGTTCTTATTTTTGAATCATTGTCGGTTCGTGCTACAGCCCAGGGCTTTGATTTCAAAATAAGAAATACTTGTCTATTACATAGAGATGTGTACATTGAATAAGAATCTAAAGGTCGGTACGTGCCACAGCCGTGGGCCTTTGGGGACTGATTCAACTGTACAGAATGTTGGGTTAGACTTGACTTAGAATATTGAGTTTGTCGTGCCACAGCTGAGACTCAATTATTTAAGAGGCTAAATTTTGATTAGGGAATAACATAAGATATAACTGACAAGAGTTGTCTGCCTATTGAACATTACATGGCGGTTCGTGCTACAGCCGGGGTTGTGTAATGGAATGTAGGATCCCTATTCCCACTAGCATTATGAATGCTTAATTTTTCACGTAGGGGGTTGAATAAATTAGATAAACTAGTGGGAGCCACTTATGAATAAAGACTCGATTCATATAGTGTTTTAAAATGAAATCGAATATTTGCTGAGTGTTGTTATGTGTTTATCATTTACAGATTTACTATATTATGTCTTCTGCACTATCACTCAGGAGCATACTAGATGCTCACAAGTTGACTGATCCTAATTTAGCTGTATGCTTTCCTTGTAACAAGTTAGGGCACTGGAAGAGAAACTGCAAGGTTTACCTTGCAGAATTGAAGAAGAGGAAGGGTAGTAAGACTACTGCTTCTGATTCAGGCATGTTCATGATCGAAGTTAATATGTCACTAGGTCAAATTTCTACTTGGGTATTAGATACTTCCTGTGATTCTCATATTTGCAATTCGTTGCGAGGACTAAAGGGAAGTATGAATCTTGAAAAAGATGAGGTGATTCTACGTATGGGCAATGGAGCAAGGGTTGCGGCCATAACTGTAGGATCATTTAGTTTACATATGCCTACGGGCAAGACTATTATTTAGAATAATTGTTATTACATTCCCTCTATTGTGAGGAATATTGTTTCTATCCCTATGTTGGGTTTGGATGGTTTTCCATTTATTATTAAGAATAATGAATGTTCTATCCTTAGAGATAATGTTCTTTATGGACGTGGAATTTTAAATAATGGTCTGTATGTATGTGACGTAGAGCATGATTTACTTCAGATTGAACAAACTAATAAAAGAAAATGAGATGATGAAAAACTGACCTATTTATGGCAGTGTAGGCTAGGTCATATTAGTGAAAATAGACTTCGGACATTGCATAAGGAAGGGTTACTAGACCCCTTTGATTTTGAATCATATCCTACGTGCGAGTCTTGTCTATTGGGTAAAATGACCAAATCTCCATTTAGTGGACATGGAGAGAGGGCTGCAGATTTGCTAGGATTGGTACACACAGATGTATGTGGACCAATGTCTACGCAAGCCATGGGAGGATTTTCGTACTTCATTACTTTCATAGATGATAGATCTAGATTCGGATATGTGTACTTGATGAAACACAAGTCTGAAGCCTTTGAAAAGTTCAAGGAATATAAATATGAAGTGGAGAAACAAGCCAAACATAGTATTATAACTCTTCGATCAGATCGAGGTGGTGAATACTTGAATGGAGAGTTTCTAGATTATCTCAAAGAAAATGGTATAGTCTCCCAGTGGACTCCTCCATATACTCCACAGTTGAATGGGGTATCTGAAAGGAGAAATCGAACTCTGTTAGACGTGGTTCGGTCCATGATGTGCTATGCAAATCTTCCAGTATTCCTATGGGGTTACGCATTGGAAACCTCAGCATATTTACTGAATAAGGTGCCTTCCAAATCTGTTCCTCAAACTCCATATGAGATATGGAAAGAAAGCTAATCGAGTCTTAAACACGTTAAGATTTGGGGATGTCCAGTTTATGTCAAGAAAGTTGACCCAGATAAGCTGGAATCTCGATCCGTAAAATGTAGTTTTATGGGATATCCTAAAGAGACTTTAGGATATTACTTTTACACCGATCATCGGGTGTTTGTCTCCAGACATGCTACCTTCTTGGAAAAGGAGTTTATCCTTGAAGGAAACAGTGGGAGCAAAATTGAAATTGATGAAGTTCAAGAAGCACAAACTACTACGGTTCAAGTGGAAACACCTGTTCAGACTGAACAACCTTCTGTGGAACAGCCCATTCGTAGGTCAGAGAGAGTGTCTCGTCAACCTGAGAGGTATTATGGCCTTGTCATTGAGAATGACAATGAGTTTTCAATCATTGATGAAGACAACCCTAAGACCTATAATGAGGCTATGAGTAGTGTTGACTCAGAGAAATGGCATAGTGCCATGAAATCCAAAATGGAATCTATGTATACCAACCAAGTATGGACTCTGGTTGTAGCGCCTGAAGGTGTTAAGCCTATTGGGTGCAAGTGGGTATATAAGAGAAAGATTGGAGCAGATGGCCAGGTGGAGACCTATAAGGCTAGGCTAGTTGCAAAAGGATTTAATCAAAGACAAGGGATTGACTTTGATGAAACCTATTCGCCTGTAGCCCTGTTAAAATTAATTCGGATTTTGCTTGCGATTGCTGCTTACTACGACTATGAGATCAGGAAAATGGACGTGAAAATGGCCTTCCTCAATGGGGAACTTGAGGAGGAAGTTTATATGACACAGCCGGAAGGTTTTCTTTCCAAGGGAAATGAACACCTAGTGTGTAAGCTGCGGCGAACCATATATGGTTTAAGGCAAGCTTCTCGTAGATGGAACACCCGTTTTGATAAGACAATCAAAGAGTTTGATTTTGTCAAAAACATGGATGAACCATGTGTCTACAAGAAGGTTAGTGGGAGTGCGGTAACATTTTTTGTGTTGTATATGGATGGCATACTTCTTATAGGAAATGATATACCGATGCTGCAATCAATCAAAGTATGGCTACCAAAGAACTTCACCATGAAGGACTTTGGAGAAGCATCCTACATTCTTGGTATGAAGATCTATAGAGATAGATCTAGAAGAATGATAGGTCTTACCCAGGGTACATACATCCAGAAAGTGCTTAAAAGGTTTAGCATGGAAAACTCCAAAAGAGGTCTCATACCGATGAGTCATGAAGTGTCCCTTTCCGAAAAAATGTCTCCTAAGACACCTGAGGAAAGAGAGCGTATGAGTAAGATTCCTTATGCTTCAGCAATAGGATCTATCATGTACGCGATGTTGTGTACAAGGCCTGATGTTGCTTATTCAATTAGTCTAACGAGCAGATATCAGTCCAATCCAGGTGAAGACCACTGGAAAGCAGTGAAAAACATCCTTAAGTACTTGCGAAGGACTCAGGACATTTTTCTTGTTTTTGGCGGTGAATCTAAGTTGAAAATAGAGGGTTATACTGACTCTAGTTTTCAATCAGAGAGTGATAGCAAATCCATGTCAGGGTACGTGTTTACTCTAAATAGTGGTGCGATAAGTTGGAAAAGTTCCAAACAGTCGACAACGGTTGACTCCACAGCGGAAGCGGAATATATAGCTAAAAGTGAGGCTGCAAAACAAGCTGTTTGGATGAGGAAATTTGTTTCTGAGTTGGGAGTTGTTCCTAGTGTCAAAGAGCCTATTGTGTTGTATTGTGATAACAACGCAGCAATAGCACAAGCCAAGGAACCTAGGTCTCATAAAAATTCCAAACATGTCCTGCGGCGCTTTCATCTGATTAGGGAGATTGTTGAAAGAGGAGATGTCAACGTTGAGAGAGTTGACACACATAACAACGTAGCAGACCCATTCACAAAGCCACTTTCTCAGAGTCACTTTGATCGTCATAAAGACAAGATGGGTATTAGATACCAGAGTGATTGGCTTTAGTACAAGTGGGAGATTGAAAGGAATATGTCCTAAGTCCAATCATGTATTAGGATTTAGGAATATCTTTTTATGTAATCTGTTTTGATTTCATTGATATTAATTAAAGACTTGTTTTGTTTTTATTACGGGCTCTATCTATTTAAGTGTTTAAATAAGATATACCATAGTTTAGAGTAAAGCTTTTTATGGATTATGATGAGATCATAATAGTGAGACCTAAAAGATGATAACTCTAAACTTAAATAGTTCCTAGTCATAGGATTACTAACTGGTAATTAATAATCCGCAGAGATCGGTACATACTATGATTGCTTCATTATGAAGGATGTCTGTTCTCATAGACATTTGTGTGGTGACACTATAGCTAGTATGTAGGTGCTTATTATAGAATAAGTTCACTGAACATGACTCGCACAGCTGAACAACTGATGGAGTTCACTCACGTGTCAGCAGTTGTTCACATAGTGATAGTTGTACAAGTATCCTTAGACTTGAGGTCATCATAGTCATCTTATGTACATTGAACTATGCTTTGGTTTAGTTCTTAGTCTCCAGGGACAATTATTAGGGCTCTACTGGGTATAGGAATTTGTACACGAAGATAGTGTATGATCAATAAAGGATCTACCCCTTCCAGTGAAGGAAGCGAATGTTCAAGGCTGATCCACTTATGCTAGTTCAGCAATCTCTGGCCAGAGTAAATGAAATTAGAAAGGAGTTTCTAATTTGCATAGAACTAAGCATAGTAAATGGTAAGCAAGTGATTGAATTAGATAGGCTTGACACGAGATCCATGCCTTGTATTTAATCGGGATATTGTAGGGTAGAAGGAGTTTATTGTACGGTAACTATTCACTGAATAGGTTCTTGGTATTCTAAGCAGTGAATTCATATTATCCGGATAGTCGCGATATGCTGAGAATATCCCTCACGATGTAGAATAAATGTAATTAATCATATTTAATAAATTAGAGAATTTATATAAATAATGATAAAATAGTTTTATTATTATTTATTTCTACTACCGGCTTAATATTGAACCTACAGGGTCACACCATAAAAAGAGAATGATTTAATGGTGGAGGAATTAATTAATAATGGCTAATAATTATTTATTTGTGACATAAATAATTAATTGGCAAATTTAATAATTGATTAAATGAGATTTAATTGATTATAAATTAATTAAGAAAAGTTCTTAATATTATTAATTAAGGATTTAATTTTTGGAAATTAAATCAAGAGAGAGAATAATTTCTAAAGTGTTTAGAAAAAGGATTAATAATTAAAAGGTGTTTTAATTATTAATGAGAATAATAAATGGGATAATAATAATAATATTTATGGGAAAATTTCAGCTGAAAATTTTGCCTATAAATATACTATTATAAACCCTATTTTTATTCCAACCCGAACCCCAAAAATTTTATAAAACCTAATTATCTCCACCTCCTCCTCCTCCTTAACGTCGTTTTCTTGGTGGATACCGGTGGAGTGCTTCACGTTTGAGAAGCAGCTGCTAAGGATCTCCGATCGTTGCTTTTGGATCAGATATTAAAGGTTAGTAAATGATCCCTATAATTTTACCACGATTTATATGCTTTTATTTGGATTTTATATGTGTAAAAGTGTTTTACCATGCCCCCGCTGCGATTAAAATCCAACAAGAATAGCTTTGGAGACTTTAAGGAAGGAGAAGTTATATGCCAAGTTTTTTAAGTGTGAATTCTGGCTGTGAGAAGTTCAATTTCTAGGGCATATTATCGGAAGTGAAGGTATTCGAGTTAATACAGCGAAGATAGAAGCTTTAATGAATTGGGAAAGGCCGAAGACCCTGGCTGAAGTTAGAAGTTTCATGGGATTGGTCGGATATTATCGAGGATTTGTAAAGGATCTCTCTAAGATTGCAGTACCATTGACAAAATTGACCCTAAAGAATGAGAAGTTTGAATGGACAGAGAGTTGCGAAAAGAGTTTTCAAGAATTAAAGTAGAAGTTAGTCACCACTCCAGTATTAGCCCTGCCAGATGATCAAGGAGATTTGTAATATTCAGTGATGCGTCACACAAAGGATTGGGTTGTGTTTTAATGCAATACGGGAAGGTGATAGCCTACGCGTCAAGATAACTTAAGCCTCACGAACAAAGGTACCCAACTCATGACTTGGAATTGGCTGCAATTGTGTTTGCTTTGAAGTTGTGGAGACATTACCTATATGGAGAGAAATGCGAGATATATACGGATCACACGAGCCTGAAGTACATTTTCACTCAGAAGGAATTGAACATGAGGCAACGAAGATGGTTGAAGTTGATTAAGGACTACGATTGCACAATCAATTATCATTCCGAGAAAGCGAACGTAGTAGCGGATGCTTTAAGTCGCAAGGAGAGATTGAATATGTTGACTATGGCCCAAGAGTTATCGAAAGAATTTGAGAAGATGGGAATTGAGATTCGAGCTCCAAGTGCACCTACATAAATGTTTTGTATGATGACTTTTCAACCAGAATTATTAGGAAAGATTAAGAAGTGCGAAGAAGAAGTGATGAATCAAAGGATGAATGAATTGACCGGAGAAGAGATTTGCACTCAAAAAGACAACCAAGGAATTATAAGATTCTCATCAAGAATTTGGATACCGAATATGGAAGAATTGAAGAATGAGATTTTGAAAGATGCTCACAACTCAGAATTTTCTATTCACTCGGGAAGCACAAAGATGTACCAAGATTTAAAACAGAACTTTTGGTGGCCGGATATGAAAAGGAGATTGCTTAGTGGATTAGTAAATGCTACACTTGTCAAAGGGTAAAAGCCGAACATCAGATTCTGAGTGGACTAATTCAACCCTTAGAGATACCTGAATGGAAGTGGGAGCATATTGCAAGGGACTATATAGTTGGATGACCAAGGACAAAATCTAATCACGACACTATCTGGGTAATAATTGATTGATTGACTAAGTAGTCTCATTTTCTACCGATCAACGAGAGATTCTCCATGGAAAAGCTGATTCATATGTACCTAAAAGAAATTGTTACTCACCATGGGGTTCCAGTATCTGTTGTGTCGGATAGAGACCCTTATTTCAACTCCAGATTTTGGAAGCAAGTCCAAGAACATTTAGGACCTCGACTCAAGATGAGCATCGCCTACCACCCACAGACGGATGGACAAAGTGAGCGCATAATTCAGACCATAGAAGATATGCTGAGATCTTGTGCTTTGGACTTCAAAGGAAATTGGGATGTACATTTGCCTTTGGTAGAGTTTTCGTATAACAATAGCTTTCATGCCAGTATTGGAATGCCCCCGTACGAAGCTCTTTATGGAAGGAAGTGTAGATCACTTATATATTGGGATGAAGTTGGAAAGCGAAAGGTAATTGGCTCCGAATTGATTCAACAAATAAAAGAAGTGGTAAATTTGATTCAAAATCAATTGATCTCGGCTCAGGACAGACAATGGAAGTATCTTGATCCACACAGAAAGGACGTAGAATACAAAATAGGAGAACCCGTTATGTTGAAAGTGTCACTCTGGAAAGGAATAGCTAGACTTGGTAAAAGAGGAAAGTTTAGTCCAAGATTTATCGGACCTTTTGTAATTTTGGGTAAGGTTGGCAAAGTGGCATACGAGTTGGCCTTACCGCCCCAAATGCAGCACATTCACAACATTTTTCATGTATCATTGCTTAAGAAGTTTAACCCCGACGCCAAATCTATCATAGAGAATGAACCAGTGGAGATTGAGCGAGAGTCTTATGTTGAGCAGCCGGTTAGCATTCTAAATAGAAAAGATAAAGTATTAAGGAATAGAGTAGTTCCTTTAAAGAAAGTTTTGGGGAGAAATCCCAAAGTTGAAGAGTCAACATGGGAATTAGAAAGTGATATGTTAGATAAGTATCCTCATCTATTTGCTTAGATTTTGGGGACAAAATCCTTTAAGGGGGAAGGTTGTAACGCCTATAAATATTTGATGTAATATTCCGTTTTGTGCACTATATAATTTTTGTGTATTAGATGTCATAAATTATGTGAATTCAATGTGTTCGTATATGTTCTTCATTGTATGGCATTGCGAATATCGTTAGATTATTTATAAGCGTATAATTAAATGTACGCAAGCAAATTTCTTTATACGATTAAATAATATTTGAGTTTAACGCGATTAGATAATAAGTGTAATAGTTGCGATTAGACGATAGATTATCATTCGGCTTAGAATCAAATTACTTGCATTTTCTTATTTGACTTAGATTTTTTTTACGTTTATTGTGGCTTGTTTAATAGGGAATTGATCTTAGAAAATTAATTTAAAATATATTCTTGTTCAATTGAAAACAATTTTATAAAACTTCTAAAATCTCATAGTATTTATGGTATTATTTTGTGATTTATGGAGTTATATTTTATTTACTAAAATCCATTCTTTTTAATCATACTTTTATTAATTAATAGATTACTATTATACCCTTGCATGCATTTTGGTTTATAATAGAGTCCAAGGCTAAGACTGCCAATTCCAACCCCACTAACTTGCCAGTTTACTTCTTTAGCCTTGCATGCAATTTTGTCACAACTAGCAAGAGGTACACTTGTGTAAATTCTCCATTCCACTACAATTTTTAGTAACAAAAACACAAGAGCACTCTCATTTTCATTCACACACCCACTCAAACACCTCACCCTCTCCTCACTTCTCTCCCTCTCGGCCAAAGATCACCCCACCCCATTCTTGCCATTTTTCTTCACTTATTTTCATTTTCTTTCACTTCTCAAGCTAGTCAAGCCAATACCTTCATCATCTAGTGGAGTATCTTCATTTAGAGGTGAGTTTTGTGTTTGCATGTTGGTAAAGCCGAAGTTGGGGCCTTAGTTCTTGTGAACTCAAGGTTTCAACCATGGTGGATTAAAGAAATGATCAATATGTGATCTTGGAGAGGTGTTACACTTCTATTTTTCCAAGTCATAATCTTGTTCATAAACATTTGGCCATGATTCCTTAAGAGTCGAATGTAAAGTGTTGATCTTGGGAAGTTTTTATGAAAAATGACCTTGCATGTTGATTTTTAAAGTCTTGCTCTTTATAAATGTTGTTTTGTCAAGATTAAAATCTTGCATGCTATTTTTCCTTCAAGATACCTTAATTTTAGCATTGGCATGTTGGATATAGTATTTGCATGTCGATTTACAAGTGATTTTCAAAGCAGAAACCATACTTAATAATTTTTTGTTTTGATACTAGACTTGTATGAGATGCATGCTATGGTTTTTGGTTATAAAATGCTAGATGAAGTATTCCATGATGATAAGTGATTATATTCAGTAGATATCAAGTGATTATTTTGGAATATATAGTTCAAATTTTGCTTAGAAACTCGAAGAGATGATATTGCTATTATAGATGATCTTTTAACCTCTTGATAATTGATTTTTCTGAGTTGAATGCCATGATTCCTTTGATAAAATGCTAGTTTAGGTTATATATGATGAAATGAGCTTATGGTCAGTAGGTGTCATGATGTTACCATGCATGTTTACTTCGAATTTTTGCTTAAAAATGCTAAGTGATGGCTTGTCTTGTGATGTGTTACCTTGCTTGTCTTTATAATTGATCTTCATGCTAAATAAATTGCAAATAGACCTTATATGTATGTTAGTCAGTAGGTTTTAGTGTACTATAATACTTTCCTTGGTTGGTTGTTGATGTTATTTGGTTTTGTTGAGAAGAAGGGAGTTAAGGTGGAAGGAGTCACATTGGTTATAACTGGGCAGATTTTTGTACTAGAAGTTTAGGTCATTTTAAGTTAGTTTTAGCAAGGCCTTGGTAGGCATGAGCTCAATGGAGTTGGGAATTGGTTCATACTTGAGTCCAGTAGCTTTATATTGTAAAACTTGCATTTGTTTAGGTACACACACACAAACCCGAGTGCAGCTCAGAACATGCCACAGTTGGGTAAACTTGACTTTTGGTCAATAATAACTATGTCATAGGTTAGGCCTTTATGGGGCCTTGGTCTAAATAGATATAATGAAGTCATAGAAATCTTAGCGAGTCATTAAAACCAATAATTGATCTAGATAAATGAGTTTTGAGTTGGTAAAAACAAGGCAATTTGGAAATCAGGGGAGGCAGTTTTGTGTCAACTTCCACTTGAGGCCTAGGGAGGCCTGAGTGAGGCCTTTGAGTCATTCCAACTTTGAGAATCATTTAAGATTCTTAGTTGTAATAACCCCAATTTTTGGAAATTTTTGAAACACGGATGAATAGTAACTTTTGCTGATGATGTTGATTAAGGAAAATTATCAGACCACGCTATATAGGAGTACTGTTATGGAAATTCTAAGATCGTATTAGTATTCCATAAAGAAAATAAGTGTATGTAAAGATCTTCAGAATCCAAATTCGAACACTTTGATTTTTCCCGAAAATCCACCAGATACCGAAATAATTGCGTATATGGTAACATGATTAAAAGGATTTAAATTCAAGGATTATAAGAGTGGATCATAAAAGGAATATAAAATATTAAGAAAGGTTTAGGGGAACCTAAGTAATAAGATCCCAGGTATGATCCCTCAAATGATAAACGAGAACGAAAGTTAAGCGAACTGTATAACAGATAAGCGATCATTAGCCAAGTAATTAGGAGTTAATCAAAGGGGTTAGTGGAGGATGATGTCATCACACCAACAAGAGGAGGACAAGTGTAACAAGATGACATAAGTAGATGACATAAGCATGACCAAATGGGAAGGGTTGGTTGGTTGATTGTGAGCCACACAATTTCTACCATGGTAAAAGGTTAATTAACAAACAAAAAGGAAGCAACCAAGCAAACACATTCATTTCTCTTCCCCCCATTCCTTGCTCACATTTTTTTGAAGAAAAACAAGAAGAAAAATTTCCAAACCCAAGTTCCACTCAATCATAATTCAAGAGGTTTGTTTCTTTGAATCCTATATTTCATAACTAAGAAGAGCAAGTAGTTTGAGTGCTTGAATCAAAGGTTTTCTATCTCAAACAAATCATTTTAGTTTAGGGTGAATAGTAACTTTCAAGAACAAATTTTTGATTGTTGATTTTATTTGTAAGGTCAAGGTAGCTTAAGCGTAGATTAAGGCTTCCATGGGCATTCCAAGGATCTTTCATTGATTAAAAGCTTCAAGGAAGGTATCAAATTCAAACCCTAGCTTTGATTTTATGATTCCATTAAGTTTTATTGAAGCATTGTTAGTTTTAAGGTTTGATCTCTGATTATAAGTAGTTTTGGTGGATTTGTATTGGTTTTGAATATTGGGTCTTTGATTGATTGGATAAATTGGTAAAACATGGAGTTGGGGACTGAGTTTGTAGTATGATGGTTGAATATTGTTGTATTGGTGGTTGTGAGTGAATTGATGATAATTTAGAGTGTTAATTAAATTGGAAATCGCGTAAACATAAACGTCATAATGCCCGATTTTCCTTAACTGTTCTGTTCTTAACTTTAGGACCCGTGAACTCACTAAAAGATTCTAACTTTTGCCATGTTTAGATACTTCATGTTACGAGCTTCGTTTTGATATGTGGTTCGCTTGAATCCGATGTAAGGTTTAGGAGAAACGACCGTTTTAAGTAACGGTGTTTCGTGAACGAACCATTACCCCTCGCCTTACTTTGAAACCTTGGTTAAGGCCCTTAAATGACTAATTGGAGTATGAAAAATTATGTAAAGTGGACTAGGCAGTTGGTAGGGTATTCGCGAAAGCATCGCCTTAAAATTCGTAACGGTTAATTTATTAAAAATGGTGGAGCTGAGGGTACTCGAACGACTTATGTGATTTGTTAAGCGTAGAAATGACCATAAGCAAACGTTAGGGTTCAATTGGTTAAAGTCTAGTTTCTTAAGCGACCGTGGTTTAATTCCGGCTTATGTTGTTGTTCATAGGTTACCAGACCCACTCTAAGCTTAAGTCTACCCCGGAGCACTCAGGCAAGTTTTCTACCCGTTATACTGTTGTTGTGATGTATATATGCATATGCATTATCTTGTGATAAGTGCATGATTGTTATTAGCAAATCTTGCGATATATTAGAGCATGTTGATATGGTATATATGCATGCCTGTTTCGTAATCTTGATATCTAATTGTTGATTCAAATGCTTATAAGTTGCATAATACCTATGCTAGAGATAAGCAGTAGTTGCGTATACCCTTAGTATAGGGGACCCAAAGGTGAACATTTTCTAAACCGGGAGTCGATGTTCCCGAGTATAATATATATATATATATTTATAGATATATAGATATAGTTCTCAAAACTATTAATCGAATAAGGTTTATTCGATAACTTTATTTTATTTAATGAATATTATTTTGAATATTCATTCGAGGAATTATGACTCCGCTTATTTTATTAAATGAATATTATTTTGAATATTCATTCGAGGACTTATGACTCCGCTTATTTTATCAAATAATATTCTTTATATTATTAAAGAATACTGTTTCGATAATCAAAATTATTTTCGATTATTCAAATAAAGATCGTACTTTCGTATAAGTATATATTTGGTTATTTATTATTCATTTCAAGTATGAGTCTTAAAACTTCTACTTCAATTATTTTTATAAGGATTACCCTTATGGGAATATTATTTAAATAATAATATTCAGATATTTTCTAATATATTGGGACTGATTTATTTTATTAAATCAGCATTACTCCAAACATTCTTAAAAATGTTTTTGAGTCTTCAAAATGATTTTAAAAGTTAGAGCGGATCCCAAACCTCGTTTTCAAATTTAAGATCTTCCTTTCGAAGGGGATTTAAATACTCGCTTAAAAATTGAGGGATCCGACTCTGTGGTGTATTTGATATTCGAACGAGGTTGCTGTTTTGATAAATGAATTGATTACTTACCCAACGATCGGGAAGTAAGTCCATCTAATTGAGTCGGCATAAGCGACAGGCCGGGGTACGGTCTATCAAAGTGTAAGTGGCTGGGTGGCAGCCCATCAACGCGTAAGAGGCCGAGTGGCTGTCTAGCACAAGGTCCTAATGAGGCCAGCGTGATGACCGGTGGGGGATTCATCCATCTACTAGTAGAAAAGGTTACTTATTGGTATCTTTTCCTGATCAGCAAGATATCAGGTTTATGCCAAGGTTTTCTCCTTTCCAAATTCATTGGATATTGCAACTCTGTTTAGAATTTTCATAACAGAGGTTTTCAAGGAGTGTATAAAATGTATATATATAGGTGTATATATATATCGGGACTTAATGAAGTATCTCATAAGTTTATTATTTATAATAATATTTCAAAGATTGAATTTATCCAAGTCTTTTCTTGTAGTCTCATCTATGTGATGAACTTTTGAAACTGATTATACCTTGAGCGGTGGTAGTTCAAGTAGTATTCGGAAAAGATATAAGTATATTGGAGTATCTTGTAACTTTATCTTTTCAATTTATATCTAGTTAATCATTATCTTATGCATCACAAAGATTTGCAGAAAAATGTTGAGACAAGGTTAGATATATGAGATCACCTTGCAACGATATTTTTATACAGTTATAAACTGGAACTCTGTGTATATTATGCATGGAAGAGGACTTCCAAGATTTTGAAAAGTATATATACATATATACTGAATATTTTGCGACTTGGTCGTGATAAGGTATCAAACTTGGTTCATTTTTACTTGACCAAGACTTTCATGAGTACTATGAGGATGCTCACATATTGTAAATCATTATACATATTATTTTTGTGGGCTTGTTGCTCACCCTTGCTTTCTTCTTTCATCACACAACATCAGATAGACAAGATGAACAAGACCAAGCTCCCAATTCATGAGCGGATAGGAAACGCTCCTCAGTTTCCTATAGGCGTTGATGTCGCTGTAGCTGAGGTAGGAACTACTAATAGGCTAGGCTTTCAACTTTTGATGTACCAGACTTATGTATCTTTATGAATTGTAATAATGGCAAAGAAATGTAAATTTATTAAGAAACCCTTTTAAGGTGTAATGACATATAATTGTGGAATAAAATGACTCGTGTTATTTTTAGATATTCATCTCTGAGACTATAACTTGTGGTGTGTGTGTATAGTGGGGTCACAGTACGCAATAGTTGGTTGATTATTAAGATTACATATTATTAAGGGAAATGGAACTCGTGACAACCCGGATCCCCGACCCCGGATTTAGGGGTGTTACATTAGCAACCCTTGAGAGTTTGTTTGGAGTGAAGGCCCAAGGTGGAGATACCCTATTTCCACCAAAACACCCGAGAGTCACCATTAGAATTGTCTTTGAAAACCCTAGAGGAGTGCATTGCATTTGTGAGTCTTTTAAGTGAGGCCATGATGTCAAACCAATTTCAAAAGTTAAATTAAAGTCATAAGAGCCAGAATATATCGAAGGCCCAAGGTAGAAATTCATATTTTTGCCAAGGCACACAAATGGTGCCAAAGTGTATATTCGGGTAAGTTAAGTAGTGTGCATTACAATTGTGAGTCATTTGAATTGAGGCACAAGTGTGCCTTACTAAATTTAGGTTGAGATGAGGTCTGTAAAGGAGGATTAGGACTATTAGTCGAGATAATTATATGTTATATGGTTAATTTCTTAAGTGACTAGGGTAATAAAATCTAAGTGTACTATTGCCATGCCATTTCTGGCTAAGTGTTATGTGGATTATGTGAAGCACATATTACTTGAAATTATTTGTATTTAAGTGTATATATATGTGTGTGTATATATCTCTATATATATATTATACACGAAAGGGTAGTTAGCAAGTGTTGTGACGAGGATACTATTTATTATAGGTTCAAGTAGTAGGCCACGAAAGGAACCCATAAACAATTCCATACAAGTGCTCAGTAAGCGTAGTCCAGGCAAGTGAACTCTCAATTTACCTCTATAATTCTGTTTTTTTGACTAAATACCCTGTGAATGCATGACCACAGAGTTAACAAGATTAAATAGTCCCTGACATCACCTAATCATTAGATCTTGTATTTAGTTAATCGCTTTAATACCTGAATTGTTCCTTTTCATTACATATTACCTCATACCCACATGAATTCCCTACACTAGTCCCATAATATATCAAATGAATCCTAAACCCCTCATAAATTTGAATTTATTTCTTTTTGGAACCCTGATCTTAAAAACATTCCCTCATTTGAACTTTGACAATACATACACTTGTTATCTTGTCCTTGATCAAGAACCCTTTTAATTAAAATGAATTGATAAAAGGAATTGGATGGTATTTTTCTAATAAGACTGAGGCGCCAGTGACTGTTAAAATTTTAAAAACCTCAGTAGCGGGGAGCCGGATGGTTTATATGGCCAATGTATGTCGAGGATCCTTAATAGTTATGAATCACTTGTTATGTGGTTCAGAGCTTGATGTGGGCTGATCACCCCTCATTGCTCATAGCGCCGTGCATATTTTCCAATTCCATTCTCTTATTTAGGACTTGAACTTTTATTTGAAATTTCACATTGTTAATTTACCTTCTGTTATTGTTTTATCAAGCTTATGATGAATTGTTATCCACTATTTTACACTTGTTGAGTGTTTTGCTCATTAATATTATTATTGATGTTATCCCTTCAGTGAAACCCGAAGATGGTTCGTTTCAAGCAAACTGCGCGTAAGACATGTGGGGACTCGGGGTATGCCTACCGTCAGATGTTGGAGCAGGTAGGGAACTAGTAGTTCCCTAAGGGCTATAAACTATAGGTTTAAAACTTGGTAGTAATTTGACTTAAGATATTTTTGGTATGTAATATTAAAAGATGTTAGATGTTGTTCAAAATCATTCCTGTGTATTCTGGGATCGTGGTTAAGGCTTGTAGCTTAATATTCTAAATATTGTAGTACTTTACAGTTTAATCAATATTATGCATATTTCTGCTAGTTAGTAAAGTGGGTCCGTCACATCTCTTGTGTTAAGAACGTGATAAGTGAATTAAGTAACATAATATAGTGTCCAGATTGGTATTGGAATTCAGTTTGATTGATTAATTGTTAATTGATATAGAATAACAGGGGGATAGTCCAGTAAATAGGTGAGATAATGTCGGATTTTTGATATGATCTGTACTCGTATTAATTGATAGAATATTGTGTTTAAAATGGTTTGACTGTAAAATAGAGTCAAAGTATGATTATGTGTAACTGATAATTGGTAAGTCAAAGAGGTTATATAGGTTGACTTGTGATTATGTATTAAGTGTTTACTGGTATACGTGATATGTATATGTGAAATTGGTATAGATACAGGGTTTGATAGTTATAAGTTAAAGTCGATAGACTGTTTAATTATTATAGTATTATCTTATTCTCGTAAAGGATCTGGACGAGACGTGCAATATCGACCACGTACAGAAGGTCAAATGATATCGCAAAGCAAATAAGGAATAAGTCAAGAAAGCAACGATGTGCTATAAAGATGATAGTCAGAGGTTATTGGGGAGTTGATATGCATAGATTGTGAAATATGAAGTATGAGACTGAGCTGTGAGTTGAGAATTGAATTTAAGGAAAGTTTCCTAATTCCTTTCTCATAAATGTTACATAAATTGTGATGTTTCTTTCAAAAATATGGTATCATATTTATACTGTGAACTACCTCTGGTAAACCTTTACTTCTGAGAATGAAACCCCTGATTCCTTTCTACCTTCAAGTTCTAAAAAGCCAAACATCTTATCATATCCTATGAACACATACCCTATGATATGTATGATACCACTTCAAAATTATAAGATACCTTTTATTCAACAACTACACACCCTATATACTTGATTTCGTTTCGTGAATACCAAACCTTTGTTATTACAAGGTTGAAATTCTTGTCGCATATGATTTGATTATCAACTGCAAATGATGTTTTATTTAACTATTTTTATAACTATTGATTATGATTTAGTTTATGAATATGAATGTTTTATTTGAATTGAATTATTAGAATTGGATTGTTTTATAAAATATGTGGACCAGATTCGTGGTCAATTGTAGGCCAAAGTGTGCCTTGAATCCAGTATAGAGAACACGACTGTGTGCCATTTTAGGGGTTACTGCGTGACTGATCAGCAGCCTAATTTTTTGTTTTAGTTAAAATGAGATAAGTCCAGTTCTATAATTCTTTTGAAAGATTGAATTCTCCTAGTTTGAAATTGACTCAAAGATTGATGAATCTTTTTATTTAATACCCCGAGTTTATGAATTTTTGATCAATTATTTCAGATCGTTATTGTTATATTGGTACTTACTGAGCATTGTTACTGACCCTTGCTTTTCTTATAACCATTTCAGAAAGGCTTAAAGATGAGTTGCTCGAATTCGATAGCATTTAAGTCTAAGGTTGTGCGAAGAGTATGAGTGGTTAAGTTATCCAGAGGTCAAAGAAGGTATCCAGAGAAATTGTTAGAGAAGGTTCGAGTTAGAGTTGTTTATTGAGATTCATTTGTAAATCAGGTTTGTAAATAAATTAGTAGTGATTCTTCTTATCGAAGATGACTTGATGTTGTAAAATATGTTGTTTAATAATAGTAGTGCCTTATTCTAATTTCAATGTTGTAACCTGTATGCGATCCCGTTTTTAGGGGGTTAAAACTGTTTTCTTTTAAATTATTTTCAAATGTTCAGGTTTTTAAATTCTTTTGTTTTTATTATCTTTTAAAAAATACAGGTTTTCAAAAGTGTTTTAAAATGTGGTTTTTGTGTTATGACGTCAAATCCTGACCCCCAGATTTGAGGGATGTCACAATAGAGATCTCAGAGATATCGACAAGTCACTTCTACATGTCATTTCACATGCAAGGATCTAGAGACCTCGACAAGTCAATTTTACCTATAGAGAACTCAGAGATCTTGATAAGTCATTATGTTTATCGAGATTTCACTTTCTATAGAATAAATTGGAGATCTCGACATACTTCTCAATTACAGAATGTAGACAAGTTCAAGATTCAAGTTTATCAGTCAATAAATAATTCATTTATTCAATTAGAAAGTGTACAAAGCAGGTTAAAAAATACAAGATCAAGGGCCAAAATTAACTAGACAAAGGGTGGTCACAGACCTGCAAGATTCTGCACAAATTTTCTAAGCCAGAATGGAAATAGAAATAGGTTCCTTTAGAAAATGGTTGAGTACATTTTAGTGCAAGTTTTGTAAACTCGTGTTGCTAGTCTACAAAGCATGCACGAGTCCTTAGTTCACAAGTAACAAAACATATCTAGATTTTCTTATACTCTCTTAAGATAGAAGCCGAGTTCTTACTTTCATAAGAACATAAATTTTGTAGCAAGATAAACTTAATTAATACAATTAAGTGAGTTTTTGATATTGTGTGTTTGTGTTATTTATGCTTACTTCAATATCTCTAAAAAGTACTAATTGCTTTATTCACTAATATCCAAACAAGTTTTAAAAGACAAATTATTCAAGAAACACATTCACCCCATGTGTTATATTCTTAGCATTTAATATCTAACATGTGGTATCAGAGAAAAATCTGAAAGTCAAAAGATAAAGATCTTAGAAGAATGAGTGCTCAGAAATTAACAAGCATCAAGATACCAGACTTTGATAAGGTCAACTATGCACTATGGAAAAAAAAATGATGTTGTTCATAAGGATGGAAAATCCCATGTATATTCACATCCTCAAGAATGGACCTTTCATTCCTTTGGTGAGAGTTTCTGAATCTACAGAAGAAGACACAGTCATACCAGCACATTATCCCCCTAAAGACCCTTTAACTTACATAGAGCCTGAAAAGGAAAAGGTTGCACTAGATAGCAGTATCCAACTCATTTTAATTGAGTCTATTGACAATGTAATGTACAAAAACAATATCAACTGTGATTCTGCTAAACCAATTTGGGAAAGATTGAGATAATGTGTGAGGGAATAGATGAAGTTAGATCTAACCAAAGGATAATCTCGGTGTCACAATATGAGGGTTTTAATGCCAAGCCTAAAGAAGGAATTACTGAAGTTTTTGAAAAATTCAACAAATTGATGAATGACTTGCTACTTCATGATAAACATTATCAAGTTGAGGAGGTTAACCTAAAGTTTTTTCTTTCCCTTCCTGACCTTCTTGAACAAAAGATATCTGCAATTAGAGAAGGAGGAGACTTGAGCAGGATGATATTGGAGGTCCTGTATGGGATTTTGAAAATATATGAGCTTGAAATATTGCAAAGAAAGTCATTTACACGTAGTAGATGAATCTAGTGCCTTGATGGTCAATGACAGTAGAATACTTGAAGATGAACAAGAAACTCAAACTCCAGTCACTCATGTTGTTGAGCAAAAGAATAAGGAGCCCCAGAAACAAGTCATATTGGAGCTAGAGGAGAATGAGTAAAACCTTTGATGAGCCAGATGAGATGGATCAATATATGGCTTACCTTGATAGAAAATTTTCTAACATTAGGATGAAGAAGCCAAAGTATTTCAAGAGTAAGGGATAAACCTCATATAGCAACAACTGGAAAGGAAAAACTCAATACAATTCAGGTGGCAAAGGTGGCTACATAATTGGATCTGTTGACAGATCAAAAATAAGGTTCTACAACTCTGATGAGTTGGGCCACTTTAAAAATGACTATAGGAAGCCAAAGAAAGTGAAGAAGGATAAAGCTTATCGGGAGTTCGAAGCAAAATATGAAGCTCTCCTGAAGAAACAACAGGGAAAGGCTTACATAGCTGAAGTCAGGAGTTGGGATGACACTAATGAAGATGATGATAATGAAGAATTCGTAAATTATGCACTCATGGCTTTAGAACAAGGAGATTTATCCTCATCACAATCTGAGGTACCAACTCTAACTACCATTGATTTAAATACAAGCCAATATAAAGAAACCATCAAAAAGATGAGTGTAGAAATGTTTCACATCCACACAAGTATGGTGCAGCTACTGAAGAAGTTAGTAGACTATCAAAGATTAATGAGAAGCTTGAGATTGAAAAGCAAAAATTGGAGCTGCAGCTTTTTGAGCTTGAAATAGTCAAGCAAGAAAATGAATATCTGAAAAACAAGCTCAAGTGTGTAAGTGAAATAAAGTAGTGCTGAGGAAAAACTTGGAAAAGAATGAAGTGAAATTGAAGTCCTTTAAAAATGCATCTCAGTTGATTGGACAATACCATGAGAAAAATAAACCATGTACTAATATAGCTATTGGTTTGGACTATGATGCCTTGAACAGTAACAAGAAAAATGTACGTGAAAAAGGGAAAGTAATTGCTAATCAAGATTTCCCAGTTATGATGAGAAAATTAGATGCACCTTTGTTCAAGGCATGTGAGTTTAATTTCAGTGAGATTGAGTTGGTCATCAAGCAAGAACTTGCAGATGAAGACAGTGAAAAGAAGAATGCAGAAACCACAGCACAAATGAACCTGCAAAGAAGTCAATAATCAATAATGTTATCAAGTCACCAACCAAGGAGATTAAAACTGAGAATGCTGGGAAAAAGAAAAAGAATATGAATGGAAAAATAAGTGTGAACAAGAGCAACAACTATGCCTTTGTTGCAGATACTCCCAGGAAATAGTGTAAAAAATGTGGCTCAACAAATAATGTGGTTCAACAAATCACCTAACTCACCTTTGTAAAAAGGCTGCTAGTGTGCCAAATTCGGGAGCCTGCAAATATAAAGAGGCATCGGCTGAAGATCCCTATTCATTCTGTGATAAATTTGATTGCATTACTTGCAATATAAAAATGATGACATGCTGTCATAAACTGAGAGTAGACCACAAATAAGTTAATTTTGGATCTACAGCTAAAAAGGAAAATGCAAATCAAGCAATAAACACCATTCTTTTTGAATTATCAAATTATACGTCAGCTACTTTAGTGAAAAAGAAGAAAGTACCCAACACTGCTTAGGAAGCTAAACACACTTAATCCTCATTATGTGCAGGGCAATGTGAAGAGAGTCATATGGATCATTGACAATGGATACCCTAGATATATGATATGTGATAAGGCCCTGTTATCATAATTTGAGGAGATGGCTGGCCTATTGGTGACTTTGGAGACAACAACAAAGGATTCACAATAGGATATGGAAAGATGGTTCCTGGAAATATTGTCATAGAGGATGTAACACTGGTTGCTGGGGTTGAAGTTAATCTTCTAAGTATCATCCAATTTACTGACAAAGGATTTAAGGTGAATTTTGAAAAAGAAGACTGCTCAATTATCAGCAAAAAAACTGGTGAAAGTGCTCTGAAATGAGTTAGAAAAGGAATCTTATTTGTTACAGATTTGAGTTCAGCAAACAAGGGTGGTATTTGTTGCTTCTATACCAAAGAATCTATTGAGTGAAGCAACTTGTGGCACACGAAACTCTCTCACCTTAACTATAAAGCAATCAATACCTTGGTGAAAAAGGAATTAGTGAGAGACATGCCAAATTTAGAATTTTCTCAAGATGAAGTTTGTGAGGCTTTTCAAAAAGGAAAAATGAAAAAGTCTTGTCATAAAAGTAAAACTGTGAATCCATAAGTGCATCATTGCAACTTATTCACATGGACTTGTTTGGACCAGTTAATGTCTTATCTATTTCAAGAAAGATATATGCACTGGTGATAGTAGATTACTACTCAAGGTACATGGGTTGAGTTTATGCATTCAAAAGATGAAACTCCACACATTATTATTGAATACATAAAGAAAGTTAGAAAGCAGGCTGAAGATCAAAATTGTCTAAAAAGATTGAGAAGTGATAATGGCACAGAATTCAAGAATGCAACATTGAGTGAATTCTGCAAAGACAAAAGCATTGTTCAAGAATTTTCAGCCGCAAGAACACCTCAACAAAATGGTGTCGTTGAAAGAAAAAATAGAACTTTAGTTGAAGCTGCAAGAACAATGCTGCAAGATGCCAATCTGCAAACAAGTTTTTGGGAATAAGCTGTGAATATTGCATACTATACTCAAAATAGATATTTGATCAACAAAAACCATGACAAATCACCTTACTCAATTCTATCAGAAAGAAATCCTACTATGAAGCATCTGCATGTGTTTGGAAGCAAGTGCTTTGTGCTAAAAGACAACTCTGAATATATGGAAAAATTTGACTCTACAGTTTTTGAAGTAATTTTTCTGGGATATTCATTGGAGAGAAATGCCTACAGAGTTTATATGCTTGAACAAAAGAAAATTATGGAAAGCACATATATGAATTTTGATGATGACAAGTGTCCAGGCTTGGAATTCCTTGATGAAAATGAAGCTGAAACTCTGAAGTTTGAAAATTTCAATATTGACCGTGATTCTGAGGATGATGCTAAGATCAACACAGAAAATATAATAGAGCAAGAAAAAACTGAACAAGTGATCCATGAAAATAAAGATTCTAATCAAGAAAGAATTTCATCTGAGTTTAATGGCACAAACTCAGGGCGAGAAGAAGACGTTGGTTCTGCAAGTCATGCCAATGGTGAAAGCAATTCTAGTCAACAAGATCACACAAGGAAATGGGATAAAAGTCACATTAAGGATGCAATAATTGGTGATCCAAATGCCGGAGTGAGAACTAGAAGTGCTACTATAAATGTAGTTTGCATGCATGTTTTCTGTCACAAGTTGAGCCAAAGAAAACTGAAGAGGCCTTGCTTGATCCTGACTGGATAACTGCCATGCAGGAAGAATTGAATCAGTCTGAGAGAAATAAATATTGGGAATTAGTTCCTACACCAAGAAACATAAGCGTTATTGGAACAAAATGGGTTTATAGGAACAAAATGGATGAAAATGGAATTGTGACAAGAAATAAAGCAAGATTGGTTGCTAAAGGCTACTCACAAGAGGAAAGAATTGACTATGATGAAACTTTTACTCCAGTTACAAGACTTGAAGCAATAAGAATATTTCTTGCATTTGTTGCACACTCAAATTTTAAGTTGTGTCAAATGGATGTGAAGAGTGCATTCCTCAATGGTGAATTGGAAGAAGAAGTCTATGTGCAACAACCACCTGGCTTTGAAGATCCAGAATTTCCAGAAATTGTGTATAATTTGTTAAAAGCTCTCTATGGTTTAAAGCAAGCACCTAGAGCATGGTATGACACACTATCAGAATTCTTGATCAAATATGGATTCACTAGAGGAACTATTGATAAGACTCTATTCTACAAGAAGCATGGTGATAATATTATCCTAGTTGAAATCTATGTGGATGATATCATTTTTGGTTCTACTAATGAAAAGTTATGTCAAAGATTTTCAAGACTAATGCAGAGTGAATAGTAGATGAGCATGATAGGAGAGCTCAGTTACTTCCTTGGCCTTCAAGTTAGTCAAAGAAGTGATGGCATCTTCATTAGTCAAACCAAATATGTTAAAGATTTATTAAAGAAGTTTGGAATGGTTGACTGTTCACCCGCATCTACACCAATGTCTACAGCTACCAAGTTGGATGAAAATAAGAAAGGAAAAAGTGTAGACATATCTGGCTATAGAAGAATGATTGGCTCTTTGTTATACCTAACTGCTAGTAGACTAGATATTATGTTTGCAACATGGTTGTGTGCTAGATTTCAAGCAAATCCTAAAGAATCACAGTTGATAGAAGTAAAAAGAATTTTCTGGTATTTAAAGGGAACAACAAACTTGGGATTGTGGTATCCTAAGGGAACTGGTTTTGAAGCTGTTGGATGCACAGATGCAGATTTTGCTGGATGCAGGGTTGACAAAAAAAGTACTAGTGGAAGCTGTCAATTTCTTGGTCAAAGACTGGTATCTTGGTACAGTAAGAAATAACAATATGTGTCAACTTCTACAACCGAGCCTGAATATATAGCTGCAAGAAGTTGTTGTACTCAAGAGCTTTGGATTAGAAATCAACTAATGGACTATGGTCTAGTGTTACATAAAATTCCTATCATGTGTGACAATACTAGTGCCATATCTATTGTTGCTAGTCCAGTTAATCATTCTAGAACTAAGCACATTGATGTAAGGTACCATTTTATTAGAGAACATACTGCAAATGGTACTTTTGAGTTCATTTTTGTTCCAACAGAAAAACAATTAGCTGACATTTTCACTAAATATTTGGATGGAGCAACTTTCACTAGACTTGTTAGTGAAATTGGAATGTTAAATTCTTCATCCTAAAGGCAAGAACTCAACTAATATGTTGCAGCAGATTAATTTTTGATAAATCAAAATTGATTTGATTTAATTGGAAATTAATTGGAACATGATTTATAAATATTTCAGAATTCTCTATATATTTATTTTTCTAAATATAAAATTCAACTTGGAATTTTTCAAATTCTAAGAAAAACTGTCTAACTATTAATTTATATTTTCAATATATGAAATTAATATAAGACAGAACTGAAAAGAACAAAAGTATGTAGAGAACTGAGTTCTCGATAAGTCTAAATGACTTCTCGACAAGTCATTTTGAGACTTCTCGATAGAGTTCTCGATAAGTCTTTTTTCTGACTTCTCGAAGAACTTCTCGACAAGTATAACGACTCGTACATTTCTGTAATATTTAAATGTGTAATTACTAAATAATTAAATAAATAAACTATGTGTATGGGTTATATCAGCTGGATATTATTTTTGTTAATATTTTTATTAATTATTTCTGATTAGTGATGTTCGAGGATCGTTTGTGTAATTAGTTGTGACGCTGTGCTATTTTGTTTTTATAGTTGAAGGTGATTTTATTCAAAATTTATTTCCATAAATATTTGGATTGTCTTTAAAATCATTTTTATCACTTTACAGTTTTATTTGTTATTTTTAGGAGTTTATAAAATTTAGGAATCAATATTTTATTATTTATTTATCTTTAAATGATTTTCTGATTGTATTTAATTGTAAAATCTGTATTTAATTCCAAAAATTTCGAAATTCATATTTTATTAGGTTTGGAATATTTCGAGAATTTTAAAATTTGTTCAGAAATTTTAAAATTAGTTTGACCCGCCTGTTGTTTTAGTTGATCGATAAATTCGGAGATGAGTTGCGTTTCAAAAATAATTTCAAATTATGGAAAAATTATTTTAAATAACTTTTAATTATTTGTGATATTTTATAAAATATTTTATTAATGTTCGGATTTTAATTACCCGTGAATTGTTCGTTAAAAAGTTAAAATGCAGGTCAGATAGTATAGTAATTGCGGGGATTATTCAATAAAATAAACAAAAACAAAACAAAGAAGGGGGAGGGGTAATCGGGTTCACCCCGTTCTTTCATTTCAGTTCAGGTAAATTCGTCAATCAATCTCCCTCTCCTTCGATCAATCCCCATTCTCTCCTGTTCTTCTCTCTCTCTCTCTCTCACTATTTTCTTCTCTCTCTTTCTCTGCTCCTTCTCCCTCCGTTTCTCTGTTCGCCGTCCCTGTCTTCCCCAACTTCTCTCCTTGTTATCATCTTGTTATTTTTCGGTTGATTTTCTGGTGAGGCCTATGGCTTCTCTAATCGTATATATACATATATAATTGTGTGTGTATATATGTGTTGTGTGTGCGTTTATGTTGTGTGTGTTCCTGTGTTGTGGTGTCGCTTCTGTGTTCTATGGCTTTCATTTTCCGATTGATTTGCTCTTTTCCGGCCGCGCGTGTGCGCGTGGGCCTGGGCAGTTATGTTTTTTTAATTCCTGAAGTTGTATTTTTGATGGAAAATTATGCGAAATTTTCGAGCAGAAAAATATTTTAATAGGTGAAAATTCGCGATGGAAACCAGACTTAATGGGGCACCCGCAAATTTTTTCCGCCATCGGCGATGAGCCTCGGCGTGCCGACGATGGACTATGATGAATATTTCTGAGTCCTACGAATAAAAAATAAAATTATAAAAACACGGGTAATGATAATAAATAACTGTATTTAATTGGTGATTGACAAATTGTTGATTGAATCAGTGGATGGGACTTGGACAATTGGATTTTTAGTGTTTGTGTTATGATTGATTTGACGTCGGGACGCTCAACGGGTTAGCCGATAATTAAAGGAGGTGATGCTCGATTTCTGGAAAATTAAATTATGAAAATGCGAGGCCGTACCCAATGACTATCGGAACGTCGATCGGTTATATATGAGTACTCTCTAAGAAACCTGATTATTTGTTGTGATGAAATATTTTACGAAAACCGATATCCCTAATTTCGTAAAAGGACAAATATACCTATTTTCTGAAAATGAACACCGAACCGACTTTCAAGGACGTGAACCTTAATTGATACGTGTACTATTATATTGAGTATATTGCGAGTCGGGTTTGTTAATGTACGGGTAGATTGTTAGCGAGGATAGTCAAGCGTATTCGGACGTCTAACTTAGGGTATTTCGATTTCTGTAGGTTCCAGTCTAAATCCTTAGCATCCCGGTCGTACAAAGTCAGCCAGTAATAGTTGTTAAAGTGTATTGAGGCAAGTACCCCTGACCATATCTTTATGGTTCAGCATATATGAATATACTGTTGTTTTATTCTCGTAGTGGAACATAACATTTTAAGTTACGTATCCCCTGTGTTTAAAATTTTTTTGTTAACTTGTGTTTTGGGGGAAAAGTAACTTCTGAAAATGTCTATCTCTAAATTTTGAATAAAATGAAAATGTATTTAAAAGTGTGTTGTGATATAATTTTTTTTGACAAGAGATAGGTAAGTGACATGGAAAACTGGACAACAATGATCAGATAATTGGATGAGTGTACGTGGGGGGGCCCGTAATGGCCAGGAAGATAGCGTAAGAGGCGAAGTGGTTGCGCACCCTATTATAACCACCAGCCCAGCGTGACAGAAACCTAGCTAGTCTATGAGTTCCGTAATAAATTTCATAGGATAGCCAAGATAGGGTTGTCCTATGGATATAGCCTGATCGGCTATCTCACCAGGGATCATCCAATACTTTTATATCTGAATGTGGTTTTATGGTTCCTATAACGGAACAAGTTGTTTTGGGTCCCCATAACGGGACAAATGGTTTTATGGGTCCTGTGATGGGACAGAAGATTTGAAAATGAAAATATAATGCTAAAATTTAACTCTGGTATTTACACAGCACATCACAGTTAATGAGATGTTTTATAGAGCATGCTAGCTATTGAGATCCAGTTTTCAATAGTTCATCAGTTTTCATATGTTTATAATTGTTTTACTTGTTTTCTACTAATAAGTCATAATTTTTGTTCCTACAATTGTTTATCATAAACAGTTTTGATTAATATTCATATAGTGGTACTGTTGAGCGATTGATCGCTCACTCTTGCAAATATGTTTGTATATTTTCGCACTGCAGATGCCTAGGAGATGTTGCTGTCTTGGTAAGGGCCAGTTTCCAGTTCCTCTCGTGTTGAGCTTCTCTGAGTGTATTGTGTCAGACCAGGTGTGGTCTGTGAGTTGCTATAGAATATTAGTTATGTCAGGTTGTTTCAATAAGTTGGTTTGTAATAAGTATGTAACCGAAATTATACTTGAACCTGGAAAAGATTCTGTGAAAGGGTTGGTTATATTGGAATAAAAGTGAGTAGATTGTGTTATAATTATAGTTTATTATTATTAGTGATGTCAACTCCTGACCCGGGGTTGAGGCCGTCACAACAAGCCTCATTATGACTTCTCAATAAGTCTTGCAGAGATCTCTACATATGTTTATTAATAGAGTTCTCTACAAGTATAAATTTTATACTTCTCGATAACTTAGAACTAAAAAAATTTAATTTAATAAATTATTTTAGTAAAATACTTTTGATATAAAATCATTCTAATTTTACTTTGATTTATTCAAATAAAAATGGGAAAAGTTCAGTCCATTCAGGACAAACAGGGTATTTATTTAACATCTCAATAAGTCATTATCTAGTTATTGACAAGAGTCTGGACAATACCATCTTAATATGAGTCTATTCATTCACGTGACTTCTCGATAAGCAAATCTCAACTGTTTATTCCTACTTCTCGACAAGTCACTTATCTTTTTCTGTAAATACCCAGACATCTCGACATAACCCCTCTTTACGCTTTCGAGATCTCAATTGCCTAGTTTTTGCAAAACTTAACCGTTCTCTCTGTAACGGCCTCTAGACCCAGGGTATAAGTCTCGGGGTTACTAGCTAATTTCCAAACCTGTACAACCTGTATAACAATTAAAAAGATATTTATTTAAACCTATTTTATACAGACCAAGATCTTTTAAGGTTACAGTATAAAAACAAGAACCACATTCTACTTTTATTACAATTCAAATTTAAAATCTCACAAAACTCTCTTCATTACAAATCATTGTCTAACAAGTTTTAAACTACCTTTCATCTTTATTTAAACACATATTATTATCTACTACACCTGCTCAGGCAATTCAAAACTTTCTTCCTGGATTGGGATCAACACCTTTGGTATGAGAGGGTCCCGTGGCTTGACTCGTTTCTTTACCACTCGAGTCATGTAAAGCATAATGTAACATAATTTGTAATCGAGGAACTATAACTCAACTTGTAACACAATAGATAAACATATATTAAATTATGCACCACGAGAACCCTATAGATGAAGACAAGATAAACACAAAGAACCAAAAGATGCAATTGACTTTTTAAGCCCTCAAACAGGTCATGGGAAGAAGTTCATTAACATGTTCAAGCAGCCAAGAAGAATAAGACATCGAAGGACTTCAAGCATCAGTTGCATGAATTGACTTCAAGTGTTATAAATCAAGGGGTTTAGTGAAAGAAGCAATGGATTTTCACCAATCTGTATCAGCTCAGAAACACAAGATAAATTTAATTAGGTTCTCTCAATGCTAGTTGTGAATCAGACCAGTACACCAAACATCAGTATTCAAGAAGGGATTTTAATTCAGTTACGGAAGAAAGTGTTGATACATTAAAGAATGGAAAAATAGAAGCAAAAACATTCTAAGGTAGAGAACTCATCACTCTGGTCGTCATAGAGGTGTAAGGACTACTAGAGAAGCCCATGTGGTCACCACAGGGGAGTTAGAAGAAATACTCATCCTCAGTCACCACAGAGTTATTTCCACTATGTAACCTTTGTGGTCGCTACAAATGAGTTTATGTGATCTACACTCTGTGGTCGCCATAAGAGCTTCCCTCACTAGGGACACACTGTGGTTGCCACAGAGAAGTTGCCATAGACCAACCCCTCTAAGGTAACACATTGGTCGCCAAAGAGCAACTAATGCTATAAAGTGGCCGCCATAGAAGTCTCTATACAAGAATTAACACTGTGATCTCCATAGAGTACTTGTGAATGTCCAGTGAATTAAACAGCAACAGTTCAAGGATATTTGTGGACTCAGTTGTGCCACCTGTCCAAAGGATTGAAAGTCCACAAATGCAACAAAATAAATATAATTCATTTTTGTTATCTTCTTCAGCTTTCAACAGAGTGTTTACGGGAGCTCCATTAAAGCACCTCATTTATTAAGCTTGTAAACATAGTGTTATGCTACTGAATTTATTGTAGCTAATCAATTCATTGATTAGATTGTAGCAACCTCAAGGATTATATTAATAAAACAATATATTCCTCGAATTATTTTATGTTTATTTTGATTCTGCTCTTATAACGAAGAACTTGTAAACGAATCGAAAAAGATTGTAAGTATCTTATTCAACCCCCCTCTACGATACTTTGGGACTAACAATTGGTATCAGAGCTTGTTGATTGACATACAAATCAAGATCCGGAGAAAAAAACAAGTTCTTGAAAATTTCAAATTTTTTAATTTTCAAAAATTATCATTTCTTTAAATTTTTGAACCTTAAATAATTTAATTCCGCCAAGATGATGAACAACCAAAGAATTAGAAGTATAAAGGTTCCTCCATTCGATAGAGATAATTACAACCTATGGAAGAAAAAGATGATGCTATTTATGAAAGTTTCGAATCCACTTAACATTGGGATATTACTGAATGGCCCTTATGTTCCGATGGAAGTAGTTGCTGAATCCACAACCACAACTGGTGTGAGAATTTCTTCCCATCCACTCCTAGGGATCCGTCAAAATATACAAAAACTGATAAGGAGTTGATAAATCTGGACACAAGCCTTCAACTCATAATTGTGGAATCGACCGATAATGATATGAGTCATCAACTTCTAGGATGTAACAGTGCAAAGGATATGTGGAATACCATTGAGCTTTTAATGGAAGGTACAGAAGAAGTCAAAGAAAACAGGATGGATATTCTGACGACTCAGTATGAGGCATTCAAACTTCAACCCGGAGAAGCACTGTCTTCACTCTTTGAGACATATACAAGACTGTTAAGTGAATTAAAGTTGCAAGGGAAAGTTTACCCTATACGAGAGTCTAACAGAAAGTTTATACTGACGCTCCCAGTTCACCTAGAATAAAAGAACACATCAATCAGGGAAAGAGCAGATTTTATTACTACGTCCCTGGATGTGATCTATGGAAAGCTAAGAACACATGAGCTGGAGCAAGAGCAGAGAGCTATTATCTATGGACCTGGTTCTATTGACAGTAAGAGTACGGTACTTCGAAAAACCACTGCACTTGTAGTTCATGAACCTGAAACCCAAGAAAATAAGGTTGCACCCTCCTCAACAATTAAGGAAATTGTTGTAGCTGAAATTGCTCATGGTGAGCTAGAGGACGAAAGTGAGTTTTACACTCAGGAAAAACTTGAACAGTTGAAGGACAAATCTATGGCATACATGGCTGCAAAATTTAGTCATGTTAGATTCCGAAGGAAGCCCAACTATAAACCAAGAGGTTCATCAGGGAGATTTCAGAAAGGAAACTACTCATCTGGGTCAAGCTCTTAAAGAGGCTACAAGTTAAGTTGGGTAGACAAGAGCAAAACAAGATATTACAACTGCAATGAGTTAGGGCACTGTGCATCTGATTACAGAAAGCCCAATGAAGCAAAAGCAAATGACTCCTATAAAAAGAAGAAAACTTATGAAGATTTGAAAAGGAAGAATGAGAAGTTGAAACAGAAGCTGAATGCTTATGTGGTGAAGGAAAAGGGAAGAGCTTACATTGCTGAAGGAAAAAGCTGGGATGATACTGATTCGGATGAAGAGGAAGAGTATGTAAATCTGGCTCTTATGGAAGACTCTGCAGAGGAATCATCACAATCATCTCAGGTTCCTGAACTTACCACTGTAGATATGTCTGTGTCTGAATACAAATCTACTGTACATGAACTTACTTTAGAATTGTATAATGTTCATACAAGCATGCTTACATATAAACTTAAAAATGATAAGTTAGTTCTTAAATATGAGAGTTTAATCTCTAGGATTGAAGAACTAGAATTGCTTGTAGTTGGACTAGAAGACCTTAAACAAAAGAATGAATATCTAGAGAATAAGGTTAAGTGCAATGCAGACATAGAAGCCATTCTTAGAACCCAAATTGCTGACTTAGAAAAGAAGTTACAGGCGTTTAAGAATGCAGATTTGACTCAAAAGGAGATAATAGATAGTCAAAGATTTAAATCTAAGACTTCAATAGGACTTGACTATTCTAAGCTGAACAGTAAGAAATATAGTGGTACATCTGAGATAAACATGTTTGTTTCAGAAAAGGTTCCATATGTTATTAAGGATGTTGTATCTCCATTGTTCACGGAGTCTGTTTCAGAACCTTTGGATGAAGTAAGTTTGCTAATCAATGAGGAATTGATTACTGAAGATAGAGAGAAGGTAGAGGAATCCCCTAAGACTCCTAAGGTTCCAGCTAGTAAAGCTCAATCCATAGCTGACCTAGGTGATTAGATGAATAGGAAAGCACCTGACATACTTAAGAAACCAGACCCAATAGTTAATTCTAAAACTCATGAGGGTGCTAAGGTTAAAGCTAAGAAAAACAGGAATGGAAAAGTAGGTATTAACAAGAAATTTAATTTTGCATCTTCCTCATCTGCATCTAGAAAGTTATGTAATAATTGCAATTCTGCTGCACACCTTACACATGCATGCACAAAAGTTAAAGTAGAATCTGCTGCAACTTCTCGTATGCCTGCTATGTCTAACATGCTTAGCTTTCATGAGCCCTATGCCGTAGTTGGATGTATGCCATGTGCATCTGTTATCATGTATGAATATTTCAAAGCTTTTCATGCAACTAATAGCACTTGCACTGACACTAAGACAAGCATGAGTAATGAGCACACGCAGACTAAGACTGTAGTACCAGTCTAACAACTCTGATGAGACTAGAAGTAAGAAGGAATCAGTCAAAGTGAAAGCTAAGCCTATTAAGGTTACATTTATTGATCTTGTTTCTACCCCTAAACCTTTAGGACCCAAGAAAGCTTGGGTACCAAAGTCTTCTTAATCAATCTATGTTTGCAGGGTAATATAAGAAAAGAAAAGATCATGTGGATTCTGGATAGTGGTTGTTCTAGGCACATGACCAGAGAAAAGTCCCTGCTCACAGGTGTGGTTGAGAAAGCTGACCCTATAGTTATCTTCGGAGATGACAGCAAAGGATTTACTAAGGGATATGGCAATTTGGAAATTGGCAATGTCATCATTGAAAACATCTCTCTTGTGGAAGGATTGAAGCATAATCTACTGAGCATCAGTCAGTTTTGTGACAAAGGATACAATGTTTATTTCAAGACAGAAAGATGTTTTTGATCGCTCACAGGAAAGATGAGAAGCTTGCTTTACAGGGAGTGAGGAAAGGTAATTTGTACATAGCTGACTTGAAGTCTACCTGTGATGGAGTAATTAGATGTTTCTATAGCAAAACTTCATCAGAAAAAAGTTGGCTATGGCAGCAGAAGCTCTCGCACTTGAACTTCAAGATAATGAACTCTCTGGTTAAGAGACAATTAGTGAGAGGACTACCACATATGGAATTCTGTCAAGAAGGACTCTATGAAGCATGTGAAAAGGGGAAATCAAAGAAAACATCACACAGAAGCAAGGAAATGACAAGCATAACTGAACCTCTTTAGTTTATTCACATGGACTTATTTGGTCCAGTGAATGTGCTTTCACTATCAAGGAAAAGATATGCTTTAGTGATGGTCAATGACAACTACAAATACACATGGGTGTTGTTTTTGCAATCCAAGGATGAAGCACCTCAGCTGATAGTGGATCATATAAAGAAGATTGAGATGGAAGCAAAATTACTTGTCAGGAAGATTAGATCAAACAATGGGACAGAATTCAAGAATGCGTTTCTAAATAAATTGTGTACAGAGAAAGGTATTTCGAGACAGTATTCATCCCCAAGAACTCCACATCAAAATGGAGTAGTAGAAAGGAAGAATCATACCTTGGTTGAAGCAGTAAGGACTATGCTAAGTGAATCAAGACTTCCTACTTACTTCTGGGTTGAATCTGTCAACATAGCGTGTTACACTCAAAATCGTACCCTGATTAATAAAGATCATGACAAGACTCCTTATGAGATAATGGATGACAAGAAACCAACACTGAAATACTTTCATGTGTTTGGTGCTAAATGCTTTGTACTGAAGGAAGAAAATGAGCATCTAGGAAAGTTTGATGCTAAAGCAGAAGAAGGCATATTTCTTGGCTATTCATTGGAATCTAAAGCTTACAGGGTTTATATGATTACTGATCAGAAAGTCATTAAAAGGCTTAATGTAACATTCAACAACACCAAGTTGGCAAGCCTGCAAAGAGAAAAGGATTCTGAACCTCTAGAATTTAAAAATATATCAGATGATCCTTTGGATGTAGTAGAAGCTGAAATTTCTAGAGTTATACCTACAGTACATGGCAATGCTGATTCAGGATCAAGTGGTGGTAATGGTGGAAACAATGATTATGATAATCATGCAGGAACACGTTCAAGAAATACTATACGAAGATCAGAATCATCTAGTCATTGTGGCAGCAACTCAGGGGGAGCAAGAAGAGGATCTACAGTTCATACTCAACATCATGCTGAACAAGGGGATACATCAAGATCTTATCTTTCTCGACAAAAAGTTTGGAACAGAGACCATCCCTTTGAGTTGATCATTGGTGATCCTGACATAGGATTAAGAACTAGACATGTCACTCAGAATGAATGTCATTTTTCAGGGTTTCTTTCAGAAATGGAACCTAAGAAAGTGGATGAGGCACTTGAAGATCCAGATTGGATTATTGTTGTGCAAGAAGAACTCAATTAGTTTGAGAGGCAAAAGGTATGGAAGCTGGTACACCGACCAAAGAACAAGTCAGTGATAGGCACTAAATGGGTATTCAGGAAGAAGTTAGATGAATATGGCATTGTAACGAGAAATAAGGCCAGATTGTTAGCTAAAGGTTACTCTCAAGAAGATGGTATAGATTATGATGAAACCTATGCACCAGTGGCTAGACTTGAGGCAATCAGGATGTTTCTGGCATTCGCAGCGTATCCAGATTTTAAAGTTTATCAAATGGATGTAAAGAGTGCATTCCTGAATGGGGAGCTAGAAGGAGAAGTGTATGTGGAACAACCTCCAGGTTTTGAAGATCTAAATCTGGCTGATTTAGCATACTTCCTATTCAAAGCTCTCTATGGTCTTAAGCAAGCTCCAAGGACATGGTATGACACTCTCTCTGAATTTCAACTTGAAAATGGTTTTACTAGAGGTGTTATAGATAAAACTCTATTTCATAAAATGCACAAATATGATATGATATTAGTTCAAGTATATATTGACGACATTATATTTGGTTCTACTAATGATGATCTTTACAAGAGATTTTCTAAGCTAATGCAGAGTAAGTATGAAATGAGCATGATGGGTGAGTTGAATTACTTTCTTGGACTACAAGTGAGTCAAAGAAAAGATGGTATATTTATTTGTCAATCCAAGTATATCAGAGCAATTCTCAAAATGTACAATCTGGAAGATTCAACTCCAGTAAAGACTCCCATGCCAACAGCCTCTAAGCTTGATCAGGACAAAACATCACAAGCTACAGAGGTAGGATATGCACATTACTTTATCTCACAGCAAGTAGACCAGATATTATGTTTGCAACATGCTTATGTGCTAGATTTCAAACTGACCCAACAGAATCTCATCTTATAGCTGTTAAAAGAATATTTAGGTGTCTTAAGGGAACTCTAAATCTTGGTATTTAGTACCCTAAAGGTACAGGTTTTGACCTAGTTGGCTATACAGATTCAGATTTTGCAGGTTGTAAGATTGACCCAAAAAATACCTCAAGAAGCTGTTAGTTTCTTGGGAGAATATTGGTATGCTGGCATAGCAAGAAGCAGCACTTAGTATCCACATTAACTACTGAAGCTGAATACATAGCTGCTGGAAGCTGTTGTGCCCAAATCTTGTGGACGAGGAACCAACTCCGAGATTATGGTCTGTTGGTATATAAGATTCCAATATTATGTGACAATACAAGTACAATAGCAATCACAAACAACCCAGTTCAACACTCAAAAATAAAACACATTGATATCAGGTATCACTTTATCAGAGAGCATGTCACAAATGGCACTGTGGAGTTACATTTTGTACTCACAGAAGATCAAATTGCAGACATCTTCACAAAACCACTTGATGAAAACACTTTCTCTAACTTGGTTAGTGAACTTGGGATGTTAAATCTTTCTAATTAATAAATTAGAAGTCAGAAACTACAATTTTTCTTGATTAAATTCACTTATTTTTAAATTTCAATAATTTGAGGACATCTGAATTTACATGCCATTACTTATTTCTCGTAATTCAAATATTTATGTGCTTGCATCTAATAAGATATATGTTTCGGAACATTCATGTTGATAAAGCTATGAAATTTAATTTCAGTGGACTTCAAATAATTAATATTTAAAGGGGTCCATTAAAATTAATTTAAATTGCAGCATAATCATTTTTCACAAAAGAACAAGTCAGTGATAGGCACTAAATGGGTATTCAGGAAGAAGTTAGATGAAGATGGCATTGTAACGAGAAACAAGGCCAGATTGGTAGCTAAAGGTTACTCTCAAGAAGATGGTATAGATTATGATGAAACCTATGCACCGGTGGCTAGGCTTGAGGCAATTAGGATGTTTCTGGCATTCACAGCGCATTCAGAATTCAAAGTTTATCAAATGGATGTGAAGAGTGCATTCCTAAATGGGGAGCTAGAAGGAGAAGTGTATGTGGAACAACCTCCAGGTTTTGAAGATCCAAATCTGGCTGATTTTGTATACTTCCTATTCAAAGCTCTCTATGGTCTTAAGCAAGCTCCAAGGACATGGTATGACACTCTCTCCGAGTTTCAACTTGAAAATGGTTTTACTAGAGGTGTTATAGATAAAACTCTATTTCATAAAATGCACAATTATGATATGATATTAGTTCAAGTATATATTGACGACATTATATTTGGTTCTACTAATGATGATCTTTACAAAAGATTTTCTAAGCTAATGCAGAGTAAGTATGAAATGAGCATGATGGGTGAGTTGAATTACTTTCTTGGACTACAAGTGAGTCAAAGAAAAGATGGTATATTTATTTGTCAATCCAAGTATATCAGAGAAATTCTCAAACTGTACAATCTGGAAGATTCAACTCCAGTAAAGACTCCCATGCCAACAGCCTTTAAGCTTGATCAGGACAAAACTGGTAAGAAAGTTGATATCACAAGCTACAGAGGTATGATAGGCTCATTACTTTATCTCACAGCAAGTAGACCAGATATTATGTTTGCAACATGCTTATGTGCTAGATTTCAAACTGACCCAACAGAATCTTATCTTATAGCTGTTAAAAGAATATTTAGGTATCTTAAGGGAACTCCAAATCTTGGTATTTGGTACCCTAAAGGTACAGGTTTTGACCTAGTTGGCTATACAGATTCAGATTTTGCAGGTTGTAAGATTGACCAAAAAAGTACCTCAGGAAGCTGTCAGTTTCTTGGGAGAAGATTGGTATCCTGGCATAGCAAGAAGCAGCACTTAGTATCCACATTAACTGCTGAAGCTGAATACATAGCTGCTGGAAGCTGTTGTGCCCAAATCTTGTGGATGAGGAACCAACTCCGGGATTATGGTCTGTTGGTATATAAGATTCCAATATTATGTGATAATACAAGTGCGATAGCACTCACAAACAACCCAGTTCAACTCTCAAAAATAAAACACATTGATATCAGGTATCACTTTATCAGAGAGCATGTCACAAATGGCACTGTGGAGTTAAATTTTGTACCCACAGAAGATCAAATTGCAGACATCTTCACAAAACCACTTGATGAAAACACTTTCTCTAAGTTGGCTAGTGAACTTGGGATGTTAAATCTTTCTAATTAATAAATAAGAAGTCAGAAACTGCAATTTTTCTTGATTAAATTCACTTATTTTTAAATTCCAATATTTTGAGGACATCTGAATTTACATGCCATTACTTATTTCTCGTAATTCAAATATTTATGTGCTTGCATCTAATAAGATATATGTTTTGGAACATTCATGTTTATAAAGCTATGAAATTTAATTTCAGTGGACTTTAAATAATTAATATTTAAAGGGGTCCATTAAAATTAATTTAAATTGCAGCATAATAATTTTTCACAAAAGAACAAGTCAGTGATAGGTACTAAATGGGTATTCAGGAAGAAGTTAGATGAAGATGGCATTGTAACGAGAAACAAGGCCAGATTGGTAGCTATAGGTTACTCTCAAGTAGATGGTATAGATTATGATGAAACCTAAGCACCAGTGGCTAGACTTGAGGCAATCAGGATGTTTCTGGCATTCGCAGCGCATTTAGAATTCAAAGTTTATCAAATGGATGTGAAGAGTGCATTCCTGAATGGGGAGCTAGAAGGAGAAGTGTATGTGGAACAACCTCCAGGTTTTGAAGATCCATATCTGGCTGATTTTGTATACTTCCTATTCCAAGCTCTCTATGGTCTTAAGCAAGCTCCAAGGACATGGTATGACACTCTCTCTGAATTTCAACTTGAAAATGGTTTTACTAGAAGTGTTATAGATAAAACTCTATTTCATAAAATGCACAATTATGATATGATATTAGTTCAAGTATATATTGATGACATTATATTTCATTCTACTAATGATGATCTTTACAAGAGATTTTCTAAGCTAATGCAGAGTAAGTATGAAATGAGCATGATGGGTGAGTTGAATTACTTTCTTGGACTACAAGTGAGTCAAAGAAAAGATGGTATATTTATTTGTCAATCTAAGTATATCAGAGAAATTCTCAAAATGTACAATCTGGAAGATTCAACTCCAATAAAGACTCCCATGCCAACAGCCTTTAAGCTTGATCAGGACAAAACTGGTAAGAAAGTTGATATCACAAGCTACAGAGGTATGATAGGCTCATTACTTTATCTCACAGCGAGTAGACCAGATATTATGTTTGCAACATGCTTATGTGCTAGATTTCAAACTGACCCAACAGAATCTCATCTTATAGCTGTTAAAAGAATATTTAGGTATCTTAAGGGAACTCCAAATCTTGGTATTTGGTACCCTACAGGTACAGGTTTTGACCTAGTTGGCTATACAGATTCAGATTTTGCAGGTTGTAAGATTGACCGAAAAAGTACCTCAGGAAGCTATCAGTTTCTTGGGAGAAGATTGTTATCCTGGCATAGCAAGAAGCAGCACTTAATATCCACATTAACTGCTGACGCTGAATACATAGCTGCTGGAAGCTGTTGTGCCCAAATCTTGTAGATGAGGAACCAACTCCGGGATTATGGTCTGTTGGTATATAAGATTCCAATATTATGTGATAATACAAGTGCGATAGCACTCACAAACAACCCAGTTAAACTCTCAAAAATAAAACACATTGATATCAGGTATCACTTTATCAGAGAGTATGTCACAAATGGCACTGTGGAGTTATATTTTGTACCCACAGAAGATCAAATTGCAGACATCTTCACAAAACCACTTGATGAAAACACTTTCTCTAAGTTGGTTAGTGAACTTGGGATGTTAAATCTTTCTAATTAATAAATTAGAAGTCAGAAACTGCAATTTTTCTTGATTAAATTCACTTATTTTTAAATTTCAATATTTTGAGGACATCTGAATTTACATGCCATTACTTATTTCTCGTAATTCAAATATTTATGTGCTTGCATCTAATAAGATATATGTTTTGGAACATTCATGTTGATAAAGCTATGAAATTTAATTTCAGTGGACTTTAAATAATTAATATTTAAAGGGGTCCATTAAAATTAATTTAAATTGCAGCATAATCATTTTTCACAAAAGAACAAGTCAGTGATAGGCACTAAATGGGTATTCAGGAAGAAGTTAGATGAAGATGGCATTGTAACGAGAAACAAGGCCAGATTGGTAGCTAAAGGTTACTCTCAAATAGATGGTATAGATTATGATGAAACCTAAGCACCAGTGGCTAGACTTGAGGCAATCAGGATGTTTCTGGCATTCGCAGCGCATTCAGAATTCAAAGTTTATCAAATGGATGTGAAGAGTGCATTCCTGAATGGGGAGCTAGAAGGAGAAGTGTATGTGGAACAACCTCCAGGTTTTGAAGATCCAAATCTGGCTGATTTTGTATACTTCCTATTCAAAGCTCTCTATGGTCTTAAGCAAGCTCCAAGGACATGGTATGACACTCTCTCTGAATTTCAACTTGAAAATGGTTTTACTAGAGGTGTTATAGATAAAACTCTATTTCATAAAATGCACAATTATGATATGATATTAGTTCAAGTATATATTGATGACATTATATTTCGTTCTACTAATGATGATCTTTACAAGAGATTTTCTAAGCTAATGCAGAGTAAGTATGAAATGAGCATGATGGGTGAGTTGAATTACTTTCTTGGACTACAAGTGAGTCAAAGAAAAGATGGTATATTTATTTGTCAATCCAAGTATATCAGAGAAATTCTCAAAATGTACAATCTGGAAGATTCAACTCCAATAAAGACTCCCATGCCAACAGCCTTTAAGCTTGATCAAGACAAAACTGGTAAGAAAGTTGATATCACAAGCTACAGAGGTATGATAGGCTCATTACTTTATCTCACAGCAAGTAGACCAGATATTATGTTTGCAACATGCTTATGTGCTAGATTTCAAACTGACCCAACATAATCTCATCTTATAGCTGTTAAAAGAATATTTAGGTAACTTAAGGGAACTCCAAATCTTGGTATTTGGTACCCTACAGGTACAGGTTTTGACCTAGTTGGCTATACAGATTCAGATTTTGCAGGTTATAAGATTGACCGAAAAAGTACCTCAGGAAGCTGTCAGTTTCTTGGGAGAAGATTGGTATCCTGGCATAGCAAGAAGCAGCACTTAGTATCCACATTAACTGCTGACGCTGAATACATAGCTGCGGGAAGCTGTTGTGCCCAAATCTTGTGGATGAGGAACCAACTCCGGGATTATGGTCTGTTGGTATATAAGATTCCAATATTATGTGATAATACAAGTGCGATAGCACTCACAAACAACCCAGTTCAACTCTCAAAAATAAAACACATTGATATCAGGTATCACTTTATCAGAGAGCATGTCACAAATGGCACTGTGGAGTTACATTTTGTACCCACAGAAGATCAAATTGCAGACATCTTCACAAAACCACTTGATGAAAACACTTTCTCTAAGTTGGTTAGTGAACTTGGGATGTTAAATCTTTCTAATTAATAAATTAGAAGTCAGAAACTGCAATTTTTCTTGATTAAATTCACTTATTTTTAAATTTCAATATTTTGAGGACATCTGAATTTACATGCCATTACTTATTTCTCGTAATTCAAATATTTATGTGCTTGCATCTAATAAGATATATGTTTTGGAACATTCATGTTGATAAAGCTATGAAATTTAATTTCAGTGGACTTTAAATAATTAATATTTAAAGGGGTCCATTAAAATTAATTTAAATTGCAGCATAATCATTTTTCACAAAAATATGGTATTATCAATTTAATGATAATAATTGTATAGTAGTGAAAAATAATTGTGAATTATCAATTTTAATATATCTTTTAAATTTACAAATGTTTAAAATAATTAGTTAAAATTGTAATAATAGCAACACAAAAATTCAATTCTTGGAAAGAATGAACTCTGAGAAAATTAGAAATAATAGAGTGCTTATGGTCGCCATATTGAAGATAATTTAGAAAAATTTTAAGTATTCTCCTCCTTTGGTCGCCACAGAGAAGAGAAGTTAGAAAAATTCTAAGTATTCTCCTCCTGTGGTCGCCACAGAGGAAATAACTTTGAATAATTCTAAAGTAAAATCCTCCTGTGGTCGCCACAGGAGAGCTCCTTCTATAACTGGTCGCCATACATCACTTTAAGATTTTAATGACTGTGTTTGTGAGTATATATACATAATTCAAGTCTTTTCAGATGTATACACACAAACGTGAAGAACAGTCACGAGAGAGTAGAAATTTTTCATTTTCGATTAACACCTTACCGAAGTGCTGTCAATTTTTTTAATTTTTACAGATTTACTTTGCCCAGATCATAAGGATCATTTTGATACAAAAATCTCTGAATTTAACCGGTGGTTTACAAAGATCGAGTTTAATCTAGTTCGTGGATATCAAGGCTTTGTTTGGTGAAGTAATGATAATCTATTTTGGTTAATACTCGGTTCACTCTCCTGCTCTCTCTCTTTCACTCGAGTCTCTCGGTTCTCTTTTCTTCCTTTCGATTTTATTCTCACCTTGTTACTTCCTTTCCCTGGTAATTGTTTTGCCTCCTGTTTCTCCTATTTTGCGGCTGTTTTCCCTTCTTTTCTTGTAGCCGTTGCCGCCGATTTCCAGTGTGGTGGCGGTGATGTGGTTGTGTTCAGTATATATATGTGTGTGTGTGCATATATGTGAGTATGTGCATATCTGTGTGTGCATGTATGAGTAGTGTGTGTGTGTGTGTTACGCGGTGGTGCATGTGCGGCACCGCCGTGCGGTGTTGTGCGGCTGTGTTTTGGTTATGTTGGGCCTGTACCTGTTGGGTCGTTTGTGTATTGGATTGGACTTGCAGAAATATTATTAATTTAAATTCTATTTTCTTGCAGGAATTTATTGATTATATTTGTGATATTAACTTGTTATATCGAAAGTGATTTTTATAATTAATCAATAGAATTTCACGTTGGAAACACGAGGATTTATCGGGTACCTACGAAATTTTATCGCCGTCCGCGATGACTTGTACGAGCGGACGGTGGGCCGTGATCATCGATATCTGAGTCCTAAATATTTTAAATTAATAAAACAACTCGTATAAATTATTTTCGGGATTTAAACATACATTTTGAGGTGACTCGAATTGGTTTTGTTGGGAATTGACGTCGATTGATGTTTCGACGGGTAGGTCTATAAACAGAGGAGCCGTTGTCCAAAGTTTTCTAAAAATTTCCTTTAATTACGAATCGAGTATATATATCTCGATAAATAAAATCCAACCCTGGTTGCTCTGTGCACTATTATGGCGTGTGTATTATTATTATTATTCGAATACATATGAGTCGGGAATTGTATTGTTGGGTAATTAATTTAGTGAGGAAAAATCAAGCATAAACGGTCGTTTAACCTAGGTTGTTTCGATTTCGTATGTTCAAGTCGAAGGACCCGGTAGTTGAAGTCAATTAGAGTCAAGCCAGTATTAGTACAAAGCTTCGCAAGGCAAGTACCCCTGAACTAATCTTTTACAGTCAGTATATATGAATAGTTGTTGATTTAAATTATGTACTGAAACAGAACGTTTTAAGTTACTTATTCCTCGTATTTAAATATGTTTTACTAAATGATATTTTACGGAAAAAGTAACTTCTGAAAATGCCTATCTCTAGATTGTGATTAAAATTAAAAAGAGATTTTTAGAATGTGTGTTGTAATCGTTTGAAAAGAGATAGATGTAATTGATTTTAAAAACTGGATAAAAATGAATCAGATATTGGATTGTCAGTGGCGTAAGAGGCCCGTTATTAGGTAACGGCCCAACATGGTTATGTAAGAGGCTAAGTCGGATGCGCGCACTGGTAGGCCGCTAAGCCCAGCCTAACAGAGACCTAGCTAGTCTCTGAGTTCCGGAACAAATTGTGGTGGGATAGACTGATCAGCTGTCCCTAGAATTCATCCATTTTTATACCTAACTTTGGTTTAATGGTTCCCGTAACAGAATAAATGGCTATGGTCCCCGTAACGGGACAGATGATTTATGGGTCCAACAATGGACAGTGGTTTTGGAAATAGCATGCTAAAATTGGACTCTGGTATTTTGACACAACACACTACAGATGATATTGTTTTGCAGAGCACGCTAGTTTTAATATCCAGTTTAAACCTGTTTTACCTGTTTTTCGTAAACTAGTTTTGATATCTGTTCCTATACTATTTTTATATATCCTCTTTTACTAGTTATTCATATAGAGGTACTGTTGAGCAATTGATTGCTCACCCTTGCAGGTTGTTTTGTACTTAATTATTGCAGATGTCTAGAAGACCAGGTCAGCGTAGAGTGTCAGCCCCTTCCGGCCCTGGCTCCTCTGAGGTAGTTTGTATCAGGCCCTGAGGTCTGATGAGTTGCTGTAATAAGTTAGGATGTCGGATCTTGAATAAGTTAGTGTTGTTTGTAACCTGAATAATACTTGAACCTGCATCGGCTCCTGGTTTGGGGTCATGTGTTATAATAAAGGTTGTTTAGTAGTTTATGTTGTAGTTTATTATATTTGGGTGACGTCAGCCCCTGACCCTGGGGGTTGAGACCGTCACAGTTGGTATCAGAGCTACAGGTTCAAGTCCCTAATTTAGGTTAAGGATTGAGTCAGAAAGGTGTAGGAAGTGTGTCTTAATGTATGAGTCAGCAACTCAATTAGAGGAGCAACCCAAAGAGTCAGTCGAGGGTTCTGATGGTGTTACCCTGGCATCTATTAATACTTTAATAGACTTTGCTTAACCTTGTTGTATCTTCCTTGTATATTGATATGGTTGACAGTGGCCCATAGTGATCTCTAGTTCTCCTTCTCGGGGGAATTAGTCAGATTCAGATGATTCAGACTCTGAGCGGACTTTGGATGTCGTAGCTGAGGAGACTCCCATGCCTCCCCCACCCGTTCCTCCAGTTGTACCGGGAGGCATGTTAGGACCTAGTGCTCGTCCTCGCTGGGTACGAAGGTCAGTGTCAGTTGTTAGGGATTTCCCTCCAAGATGTGGTCCCAGTTCCTCCACCTCGAGACCACCTGTTCCTCCATCCGTACTTTCAGGTGCATCCTCCCCGATCCCTTACCCTATTCATCAAACACTGAACCAGTCTTTGATCAGAGAGCAGAGCCCAGGGTTAGCAGCACAACTTGACCAGATTCCGGTCGGGCCTTTTCAGGGCATCCCTGCCCCTTCACTCGATGTACAAGAGAGAGTGTGATCCTTGACTCAGGATGCTGTAGAGAGAGCCCGGACCATTGACCGTTTCATTAGTTCCGAGTTTAGAGCTGTTCAGTACCAGGATCTCGTGAACTGGTTGGTATTTGAGTTAAGATCCATCGGTGGTAGTGGCAGTGGCTAGATCAGAGTTGCTGCAGTGAGATACAGAGCTCAGAGTTGATTGTAGGAGTTCTGTAGGTGCTTTCCTATGTATGTTTATTATGTGATGTAGTTTGTATTAGGCGGGGCTGCTATGACAGCCAATTTTGTTGTGTATCTAGCATATTTTGAGTGTTGTACTGTAGTTATTGTATGGATTTGTACTGTTATTGTACTATCGTTCTTTTATTGAACTACTGTTGTTGGTTTTATCTTATTGCACTTTTGTTATTGCTGTTATTGTTATTGTTGTATTTGTTGTTGGTTTTGTTAAATTTAGTTATGCATCATGGATGGACCCCAAATAAACAGGGAAGGGAATATTTAATTGTGATCGCATTCTCCTGATGCATAAAAATGTTGCTACCCGGGGGCACAAATTTTTATATAAAACCTTTTGTTGTGTTTCAGGAGAATGCCTCCCAAGAAAAATTTCCCGTTCAATTCCTCCAGCAGGAACTCTAAAGGGGGCCCAGTCATGGATGGATTACTAGATTTGCTGCGCCAACAGTCTAATCAGATGGCTCAGCAGCAAGAACAATTCCAGCAGCAACAACAACAATTCCTGCAACAGTAGCAACAACAGCAGCAATTAATACAACAACAGCACCAACATATCCAACAACAGCTGCAGCTTCAACAGCAACCCCAGCCAAGAGAGTCAAACCAGAGTGTTAGCTTCAAGTCTTTTTAGTCAGTCAAACCCCCAAAGTTTAAGGGCGGGGTAGATCCAGTTGCTGCTAGAATTTAGCTTAAGGAAATGGAGAAAGCCTTCACCCTTATTCAAGTAAGCGATGATTCTAAGTCGGATTATGCCAGTTACTTTCTTAAGGGTGAAGCAAGTTTTTGGTGGGAATCTGTGCGTGCATTAGAAGGAGAAGGCCCTGTCTCTTGGGCCAAATTCACGGAGTTGTTACTAGAAAAGTATTTTCCGGATTGCTTGCAGAGTCAGTTGGAAGTGGAGTTTTTGGAATTGAAGCAAGGAGAGAAGAGTGTGGCTGAGTATGAGGCCAAGTTTACGGAATTGGCCCGACTAGCCCCTGGATATGTGAACACTAAAATTCAGAAAGCAAGAAGATTTTAGTAAGGACTGAAGCCGGAAGTTCGTAGTGGAGTGGTTGCCCTGCAGCTTAAGACGTATACCTCTGTAGTTCAAGCCGCCCTGGTGATTGAGAGTGATCAGAAGTTGGCCCCCAAGGAAAGGAGTGATAAGAAGGGAAGGTTTGAAAATAGTATAGGTAATGCAGACCAGGAGGAGTCTAGTCAAAAGTTCCCAAGGAAGTTTGGCCAGAATAGGAATAAGAGGTTTAGAAGGCAAGGCATTGTTCAGACGAGTTCCGGTGTCACCTCAGTTGCCTCAGTTCAGTCAACCAGGCCAGTTGTGGATAGTAAGTCATGTGGTAAAAAGCATAGTGGTCAATGCAAGAAGGACGTCCAGTGCTTTAAATGCGATAAAACGGCTCATTATGTGTCAGAGTGTAACACATGAAACTTCAGAGTCACCTGCTTTAAGTGTGGTAAGGTTGGGAACATCTCCAGAAACTATAAGATGGCTACTCAAGGCAGTGTAGGAGGTAGTGAATCTCAAGGACCAGTAACCAGCACAGCAAGAGCCGGAACCTTTAAGATGACCAAGAGATCTAATACTCATGATTCAGATGTAGTTGCAGGTACGCTTTCTCTAAATTCCATGCCTGTTAAAGTTTTGTTTGACTCAGGAGCGTATAAGTCTTTTATATCTAAGGGATGTGTAAGTAATATGGATTTGATGTTGAAAGATCTAACTGAGCCCTTGACTATAGAAGTGGCTAATCAGGATAAAGTTTCAGTAAGCCAGTTTTGTCCTAGGTGTCAACTAGAAATTTGTGGGCATTAGTTTTTCAGTGGACTTGATACCCTTTCAGTTAGGAGAATTCGATGTGATTCTAGGAATGGATTGATTGTCCCAGCATAAGGCAAATATTGATTGTAAGAAAAAGAAAGTTTTGTTGTATACATGAGATAATAATAGGATAATTTACCAGAGATAGAAGCAGGAAAATAAATTTCTTTTGATACTGGGAGCAAAGAAGTTGTTGAGACAAGGATGTGAAGCGTACTTAGCCCATATTGTGGACATTGAGAAGAAGGTACCCAGGTTGGAAGAGATCCCAGTAGTTAGTGAAGTTTCAGGTATGTTTCCAGACGAGTTACCAGGATTACCACCCGATCGGGAGATTGAGTTTTCTATCGATCTAATTCCGGGAGCAGAACCAGTTTCAAAGGCTCCCTACCGTATGCCCCTAGTAGAGATTAAAGAGCTAGCTAAACAACTTCAGGAACTTTTGGATAAATGAGTTATTAGACCAAGTATATCCCTGTGGCGCGCGCCAGTGTTATTTGTGAAAAAGAAGGACAGAAGTATGAGATTTTGTATTGACTATCGTGAATTGAATAAGCTAACCATCAAGAATAAGTATCCCCTACCCAGGATTGATGACTTATTTGACCAACTTAAGGGAGCATGTTGCTTTTCGAAGATCGATTTAAGATCGGGCTATCATCAGTTGAAGATCAAGCCTGAAGATATACCGAAGACTGCCTTTCGAACCAGGTATGGCCATTATGAGTTCTTAGTAATGTCATTTGGATTGACTAATACGCCAGCAGCTTTTATGGATTTAATGAACCGGGTGTATAAGGAGTATCTGGATAAGTTTGTTATCATATTTATTGATGACATCCTCATCTACTCAAAGACCAAAGACGACCATGCCGAACATCTAAGGATTTTTTTGCAAAGACTGAGAGAAAAGCAGCTATACGCTAAGTTCTCAAAATGTGAATTTTGGTTAGAGGAGGTTCAGTTTTTGGGTCATATAGTGGGTAAAGATGGTATTAAGGTAGACCCTGTGAAGATTGAAGCTGTATCCAGATGGGAGCAACCGAAAACCCCGACAGAAATTAGAAGTTTTTTTGGATTAGCAGGCTATTACCGAAGATTTGTGAAGGACTTTGCCAAGATTGCAACCCCGTTGACCAAGCTGACCAGGAAGAATGAGAGATTTGTTTGGACTGAGAAATGTGAAGAAAGTTTCCAGGAGTTGAAAAAGAGGCTAGTGACAGCGCCAATATTAGCATTACCAGATGAAACAGGGAATTTCGTAATCTATAGTGATGTTTCTCTCAAAGGATTAGGCTGTGTGTTAATACAACATGATAAGGTTATCGTGTATGCGTCTAGGAAGTTAAAACCCCATGAGCAGAAATATCCAGTTCATGATCTTGAGTTGGCAGCTATAGTGTTTTCTTTGAAGTTATGGCGTCATTACTTGACGGATTGAAATATGACATCTATACGGATCATAAAAGCTTAAAGTATATATTCACCCAGAAGGATTTGAACATGAGACAGAGAAGGTGTTTGGAACTGATTAAGGACTATGATTGTTCGATTAATTATCACCCAGATAAAGCCAATGTGGTAGCCGATGCCTTGAGTAGAAAAGAGAAATTAAATATGGTTCATATTGCGGACAAACTAGCACGAGATTTGGAAATGATGGAGATTGAAGTTCGGGTATCAAATGAAAGTCGGGAACATTTATACGAGATCACTTTCCAGCCAGCATTAATGGAAAAGATCAAGAAGTGTCAAGAAGAAGTTATGGAACAGGAATTGAATACTCTGACAGGAAAAGAGTTATGTACTCAAAAGGATAACCAAGGTTTGTTTAAGTTTTCCTCTCGCATTTGGATTCCTAATGTAGCGGAATTGAAGAATGAAATATTACGTGAAGCACACAACTCTAGGTTTTCTATCCACCCTAGTAGCACAAAGATGTACCATGATTTAAAAAAGCATTTTTGGTAGCCAAGAATGAAGAAAGAGAATGCGGATTGGGTCAGTAAGTGTCACGTATGTCAGACGGTAAAAGCAGAACATCAAAGGCCCAGTGGGTTGTTACAGCCTTTGGAGATCCCACAGTGGAAATGGGAAGAGATTGCAATGGATTTCGTGATAGGATTTCCAAAGACAATATTGAATCACGATGCTATATGGGTAATCATTGATAGATTGACCAAGTCAGAGCATTTTGTAATAATCCCAAAATTTTGGATTTTTTTAACCCTTATGAATAGTGATTTTGCTGATTATGCTGAATAAGGAAACTTTTCATACCACACTTTGTAGAGGTTCTTTTATTGTTATTCTGAGATCCTATTAGTACTCTATATGGTATATAAGTCTATGTAAAGATCGTCAGAATCCAAATTCGAACACTTTGATTTTTCCCGAAAATCCACCAGATACCGAAAGAATTGAATATAAGGTAACAGGATAAAAAGGATTTAAATTCAAGGATTATAAGAGAGGATCATAAAAGAAATATAATGTATTGAGAAAGGTTAAGGGAACCCAAGTAATAAGATCCCGGGTATGATCCCTCAAATAATAAACGAAAACGAAAGTTAAGCGAACCGTATAACAGATCAGCGATCATTAGCCAAGTAATTAGGAGTTAATCAAAGAGGTTAGTGATGATGATGTCATCACACCAACAAGAAGAGGACAAGTGTAGGAAGATGACATAGGAGGATGACATAAGCATGACCAAAAGGGAAGGAATTGTTGGTTGATTACAAGCCACACAAATTTTACCATGGTTAAAAGGTTAATTAAACAAAATAACCAAGCAAAACAAATCAAAAACACAAAACACAAAGTTGACTTCACCTTTCCAACAGGAAGCTCTCGGCTTCATCTCTTTTTCAAAGAAGAAAAAATTCAAATTCAAGTTCCAAGCCTTGTTAATTAGTGAGGTAATTATCTAAGGTTCCTTGTACATAGATATAGATATCCTATGAATCTAAGCTTCAAATTCCTTCACAATCTCTTCCAGTAATTCATGGAAGAAGAGAGTGAATAGTGTTTTTCAGGAACTTGAAAGTTTGATCTTGTGTTTTTGTTTAGATAAAGCTTTAGTAAGGATTTTTCAAGGTTGTATCAAGCTCATTAGTGACTCCTACTCTCAAGGAAGGTATAATCTCTTAACCTAGCATTATTATTGAATGTTAAGAGCTTGTTATAAGTAGTATAGTTCATGAGAGGCATGATTATTGTGTATTTAGAGATTGGTTGGTTTTGTGATGTTTTTGGAGTTGTAAATCTTGATTATTAATTAATGAACTTAAGTAAGCTCTTAGTTCATGATTGAGAAGTAGTATAAATTGGAAATCTTGAGATGTTGGGGCTGTTGTTGTAGTGTATGGATGGAGTTGGTTGTAATAATGATTGTGGGTTGATTGTGGATTGATTTGGAGTAGTATAAAATTTGGTAATCGCGTAAACATAGCCGTCATAATGCCCGATTTACTTTAGACTGTTTTTGTTCTTAACATCAGGACCCGTGAACTCACTGTTAGGTTTTGACCATTGTCGTGATTAGATAGTTCATGTTACGAGCTTCGTTTTGATATGTGGTTCGCTTGAATCCGATGTGCGGTTTAGGAGAAACGACCGTTTTAAGTAACGGCGTTTCGCGACCAAACCATTACCCCTCGCCTTACTTTGAAACATTGGTTAAGGCCCTTAAATGACTAATTGGATTATGAAACAATTATGTAAAGTGGGTTAGACAGTTGGTAGGGTACTTGCGAAAGAATCGCCTTAAAACTCTTAATGGTTAATTTATTAAAAATGGTGGAGCCAAGGGTACTCGAGCGACTTAAGTGAATCGTTAAGCGCAAAAGCGAACGTTAGGGTCTAATTGGTTAAAGTATAGATTCATAAGCGACTTTGGTTTAATTCCAACTTATATGTTGTTTATAGGTTACCAGACTCGTCCCAAGCCTTTTATCACCCAAAGTCACTCAGGCAAGTGTTCTACCCGTTATACTGTTGTTGTGATGTATACATGTATATGCATTATCTTGTGATAGATGCATGATGGTTAGTTAGAAAATCTTGCGATATATTGGAGGATGCTGATATGGTTTATATGCATGTCTGTTTCGTAATCTTGATATCTATCTGTTGATTCCAATGTTTATAATTGCATAATACCTATGCTAGAGAGAAGCAGTAGTTGCATATACCCTTAGTAAAGGGGACCCAAAGGCGAACATTTTCTAAAACCGGGAGTCGATGTTCCCGAGTATATTATATATATATTTATGTATATAGATATAGTTTTCAAAACTATTAATCGACTAAGGTTTATTCGATAACTTTATTTTTATTAATGAATATTATCTTCAATATTCATTCGAGGACTTATGACTCCGTTTATTCTATTTAATGAATATTATCTTGAATATTCATTCGAGGACTTATGACTCCGCTTATTTAATAAATAATATTCTTTATTTTATTAAAGAATAATGTTTCGATAATCAAACTTACTTTCGATTATTCAAATAAAGATGGTACCTTCGTATAAGTATATCTCTAGTTATTTATTATTCATTTCAAGTATGAGTTTTAAAACTTCTACCTCAATTGTTTTTATAAAGATTATTCTTTATGGGAATATTATTTAAGTAATAATATTCAGATAGTTTCTAATATATTGGGACTGATTTATTTTATTAAATTAGCATTACTCCAAACATTCTTAAAAATGTTTTCGAGTCTTCAAAATGATTTTAAAAGTTTGGGCGGATCCCAAAACTCATTTTTATATTTAAGATCCTCCTTTCGAAGGGGATTTAAATACTCGCTCAAAACCTGAGGGATCCGGCTCTGTGGTGTATTTTATATTCGCAACAAGGTTGCTGTTTTGATAAATGAATTGATTACTTACCCAACGTTCGTGAAGTCCATCTAATTGAGTCGGCATAAGCGACAGGCCGGGGTACGGTCTATCAAACTATAAGTGGCTGGGTGGCAGCCCATCAACGCGTAAGAGGCCGGGTGGCGGTCCAGCACAAGGTCCTAATGAGGCCAGGGTGATGACCGGTGGGGGATTCATCCATCTACTAGTAGAAAAGGTTACTTATTGGTATCTTTTCCTGATCAGCAAGATATCGGGTTTATGCCAAAATTCTTTTCTTTCCAAAATTCATTGGATATTACAAACTCTGTTCATACTTTACATGACAGAGGTTTCTAGGAAATGTATAAGAGATATATATGTGGATATATATATCGGGACTTAATAAAGTATCTCGTAACTTCCTTTCATTCAATAATGTTTCAAAGATTGAATCTATTCAAGTCTTAACTTGTGGTCTCATCTATGGGATGACCTTTTGAAACCTATTATACTTTGAACAGTGCTAGTTCAAGTAGTTTTCTAAAATGGTATAAGTATAGTGAAGTAATTGGTAACTTTATCTTCCTTTAAGCTTATATCCAGTAAGTAATTACCTTACACTTGATAAAGGGTTCTAGTAAGTTATCCATTTAGATACTTGCATTATTGTTTACACTATATATTATCTTGCGAGCTGTAATGCTCACTCTTGCTTCATTTCTTCATCACACAACAATAGTTAGGAAAGATGGCCAGACTCAAGCAGACCCAGCGCAAGCGCGTGGGAAGCGTCCCGCGTCTTCCCGTTGATATCGTAGCTGCTATAGCTGCAGAGGTAGATCTATTTGTAGATCAGGCATTCTACTTTTGGGAATCAATTATGTATAATTATAACTTGTGGCAGATAATAGAAATTAACTATAAACTTATCAAGTAATCATTTTGGGTTGTAATAACTTTTAAATTGTGGATTCAAGGACTTGTACTTATTTCAATTTCATCTCTGAGACTATAACGTGTTGTGGTGTATGTTAGTGTGGGGTCACAGCATGAGGTTATTTATTAATAATTAAGTTAAGTGATATTGTGGAAAGAAGGACCGTGACGACCCGGATCCCCGACCCCGGATCTGGGGGTGTTACAGAAATGGTATCAGAGCTAAGCGTTATAAACCTCAGAGATGATGCGACGATATAATAATAAACTCACAAAGATAATAAGAACTCTTACCAAGTTCATAGTCGGACTACTTAAAGTAGCACTGACAGTTAAAACCCTTAAGGGAGCCCTTATAAGTATCATGATAGTAAGTTAGCTCGTTTAATGTGTAGGCACATGAGATAGAGGACCCAGAGATGTTCGAGTGTGAGCATGATGAGGCACTGCTAGATGCCGAGGACCAGGAGGAGCCTGAGACGGAGGAGGAGGAGGACCCCTCAGAGGAGTCAGAGACGGAGGTTATTGTGAGTTCAGATGAGGAGGACCCGCATGAGGTCCTAGTGGCTGAGGAGCATGTCGGAGCTATGGTAGAATACACTGGTACCCCTTTACCCTCACTCCCGGTGGTCAGAGCTCCTTCCCCTGTACCACTATCTTGGAGACCCTATGATGACACCTCTCGACCCTGCCCATAGGTAGTCTTTGTTAGCTCACGGCTATGTTCAGGATGTACTGAGGACTCGAGTGGCTGTTGCTGAGGCCCGGTTGGATGAGGTCAGGAGGGAATTGGAGGTGGAGAGGGATGATCGGCGTGCCTGAGCTTATGAGGCCAGAGCTACCATACCCCGATCCCTGAGGAGGGAGCTGAATGGGATAGAGCTCACGGCCCGTGCGAGACTCCGATCACTCCAGGGGGACAGGCATGGCAGGATCTCTAGGAGGCAGGCTGACTACATTTTTCGTCGTGCGATGGAAAGGGTGTGGGAGCTGACCCGCTCCGGTGTGTGATTCAGGACCAGTGATGGGGTAGTCTAGTCGTCTAGTTGGTCGAGGCCATAGTAAGAGCCAATTTTCCGGGATAGTTGACTTGTATATAGCATCCCTTTCTCTGACTAGACAGATAGACTCTGGTGTATCACTTTTGGGCAGATGGCTGTAGAACTGTTGTACTTTTGACCAGATCAAACTATGTATTTCTCGCATTATGTATATATTTGTTTCCCTTTAGTAAAGTTCCTTAGTGACGAGATCACTGTTTTTATCGTTATTATTACTGCACTTCTTATTAAAACTGTCATAATATAATAGAATTGCGAGATACATTCTCCCCATTATAGAAACTGTGCAAGGCACAATTTTATGTATGATTGTGACCTAACGTTGAATTTCCCAAAAAAAAAAATTATCAGTATCATGCCGCCAAGAAAGATTGGAACTAGGGCGAACCCTGGATCTGAGGACCAGGGAAGCCATAACCAGGACGATAGGAACCAAGAACATAGTGAAGAGGAAGATGAGGATTATGTTGAACATGATGACTCCCTGTATGAAGAGGAGGAGGAAACATATGATGTTGAAGGATTTGAGATAGAGGCTGAAGAAAGAGAAACTGAGGTTGAGCAACCAGTACTAAACCCAGGCATGGATCCCATGGGACAGTTCATGCAACTACTAAGGCAGAACTTGGAATGTCAACACAACCCACCCCCTCAAGGAAATAACAATGTTGTGGAAAGCTCTTTCAGGGATTTCAAGTCCCTTAAGCCCCCTGAGTTCCACGGATTAGCCGGCCCAGTTGAGGCAAGGGCATGGCTAAAGGAAATGGAGAAATCCTTTGAGATTCTGAGTACCGATGAGGCACAGAAGACTGTATTTGCTACCTACCTTCTGAAAGGAGACGCTAACTACTGGTGGGAGGCCAAGAAAAACATGGAGACAGATGTTATTATAACCTGGGAGAGATTCAGTCAGTTGTTTTTGGGAAAGTATTTCCCGAGGTTTATGGAGAACCAGATAGAGCTCAAGTTCTTGGACCTAAAGCAGAATAACTTATCTGTAGAAGAGTACGAAGCAAAATTTACTGAGTTATCAAGGTTTGTGACGGAGTTTGTGAGCACCGAGGAAAAGAAAGCTAGGAGGTTTCAGCAGGGACTAAAACCGTGGATTCAGAATAGGGTGGCAATCCTTGAGTTTACTGATTATGCCACTCTGGTGCAGAAGGCAACAATTATAGAAGCTGGAAGTGAACAGATGCAGAAGGAAAGAGAGAATAAGGGAATAAAGAGGAAAAGTATGAGCATGGGTGGAGGTTCCGCATGAGGGAGCTTCCTAACTAGATTTAATTGAGGAGCAGTGTCCCTACCGGGAAAGAACACTGGGTTTAAGCGGCCAATGAGTGTGAATGTGAGCCAGAGCGGCCAGAAGTCAAGAATGTCCTATTCCAACCAGTCTCGACCCCCATTGCTAGTCTGTAACACTTGTGGAAGAATACATTCTGGGGAGTGTAAAGGAAAGCTGGTAATCTGCTTCAAGTGTGGTCGAGAAGGTCACTATTCGGACAAGTGCACTTCGCCAACCCCCATTAACCGTCCAACCACCACTTGTCATCAGTGTGGACGCCCGGGTCATTGGAAGAGGGAATGCCCAATGAACAAACCAGCAGGTTCAGGAGCAAGCAGAGCTGCTTCTAATAAGCCACCTACTGCGAGGACTTTCAACATGACAGTGCAAGATGCTATGAAAGACTCAGATGTGATAACAGGTACCCTTTCTCTAAATTCAATCAGTGCAAATGTTTCATTTGATTATGGAGCAACTAAATCTTTTATATCAAAGGACTTTGCGCATAAATTAAGACATAAGGCTGAACCCTTGATAGAACCCTTACAAGTAGAAATAGCCAACCATGAAATTATTCCTGTTAACCAGATTCACCCCGCCTGTGAGTTAGGTATAGGGGAACAATCTTTTAGTGTTGATCTGATTCCTTTTAAATTAGGGGAGTTTGATGTAATTTTGGGAATGGACTGGCTATCTAGCAATGATGCTCAGATAGACTGTAAGGGGAAGAAAGTTAAGTTGAATATCCCAGGGAAGAAAGAAGTCATATTTAGAGGAAAGAGGTAGACGCATAAATTTTTGATCATGGCCCAGGCCAATAAGATGCTACGAAAAGGAAACGAGGCTTACCTAGCCTATGTGGTGGACACCCAGAAAGAGGTGCCCAATTTGCAAGATATTCCGGTAGTCAATGAATTTGAAGATGTCTTCCCACAAGACCTTCTGGGATTACCACCTGATAGAGTGATTGAATTTGCTATTGAGTTGGCCCCAGGGACGGCGCCAGTTTTAAAGGCACCGTACCGGTTAGCCCCATTAGAAATGAAGGAATTAGCTACCCAATTGCAGGAACTTTTGGATAAGGGTATGATAAGACCTAGTATGTCTCCGTGGGGAGCACCAGTGTTATTTGTTAAGAAGAAAGATGGGAGCATGAGGTTGTGCATCGACTACCGAGAATTGAACAAGCTAACCATAAAGAACAGGTACCCGTTACCTAGAATAGACGATTTGTTCGACCAGCTAAAGGATGCTGTTTATTTTTCCAAGATTGACTTGAGAACTGGATATCACCAACTAAAGATTAAACCCGAAGATATTCCCAAGACCGCATTCCGTACCAGGTATGGGCACTATGAGTTCTTGGTAATGTCCTTTGGATTAACCAACGCCCCAGCGGCTTTCATGGATTTAATGAACAGAGTATTCAAGAAGTACTTGGACAAGTGTGTGATAGTTTATATCAATGATATTTTAATCTACTCAAGGACCGAGGCAGAACATGCAGAGCATTTGAGGATAGCTTTAGGAATACTCAGAGAGGAACAGTTATTTGCCAAATTCTCGAAGTGTGAATTCTGACAGAATGAGGTACAGTTTTTAGGACATGTGATCAATAAAGAAGGAGTATTGGTCGACCCCTCCAAGATAGATGCGGTCTCAAATTGGGAAAGGCCAACCACACCCACAGAGGTAAGGAGTTTCATAGGATAGGCCGGCTACTATCGTAGATTTGTACAGGACTTTGCGAAGATCTCAGCCCCTTTGACACGACTTACTCGTAAGATAGAGAAGTTTGAATGGACGGAAAAATGCGAGAACAGTTTTCAAGAATTAAAGAAAAGGTTGGTAACGGCCCTGGTGTTGGCATTGCCAGACGGAAAAGGAGATTTTGTGATATATAGTGACGCGTCGCACAAAGGATTAGGGTGTGTGCCTATGCAGCACAGTAAGGTGATTGCGTATGCGTCGAGACAACTGAAGGAATACGAGATCAGATATCCTACTCATGACCTGGAGCTCGCGACAATAGTTTTTGCCTTAAAAATTTGGAGGCACTACTTGTATGGAGAGAAGTACAAGATTTTCACAGACCATAAGAGCCTCAAGTATATATTTACGCAGAAAGAGCTCAACATGCGCCAGAGGAGATGGTTAGAACTAATCAAGGACTATGATTGTGAGATTCTCTATCATCCGGGGAAAGCCAATGTGGTGGCTGACGCCCTTAGCAGGAAGGAAAGACTCAAAATGATAATGACTTCGGAGGAATTGATAAGGGATTTCGAGAGAATGGAAATAGAAGTAAAGGTAACCGGAGCCGGAACTGAAAAGCTGTTTGAGATCTCGATGCAGCCGGAGTTATTGAAAAATATTAGATTGTGCCAAGAGAAAGTAATGAATGAAGGCAGAGAGTCAATGACTAGAGAAGAGATCCATACTGAGAGAGATGATAAAGGGATAATGAGGTACTCCTACCGCATTTGGGTTTCGAATATTCAAGAGCTTAAAGACAAGATTTTGGATGAAAGCCATAGTTCAAGGTATTCCATTCACCCGGGAAGCACCAAGATGTATAGGGATTTGAAGGAGTATTACTGGTGGCCCAACATGAAGAGGGACGTAGCAGAATGGGTAATCAAATGATTGACTTGCCAAAGAGTAAAGGCAGAGCACCAGAGACCCAATGGACTTTTACGACCCCTGGAGATTCCCGAATGAAAATGGAAATAGATAACCATGGATTTTGTTGTCGGCTTACGAAGGACGAAAGCTAATCATGATGCCATATGGGTGATTATAGACCGACTGACAAAGTCAGCTCATTTCATTCCTATCAATGAGAGATACACGGTCGATAGACTGGTGAACATTTACATTAAGGAAATAGTGACGCGACATGGAGTCCCAGCGTCCATTGTCTTAGACCGAGACCCCAGGTTCAACTCCAGATTTTGGAGGAGCTTTCAAGAATGTGCAGGGACCAAATTAAATATGAGTACCGCTTACCATCCCCAAACGGATGGGCAAAGTGAAAGGACCATCCAGACACTAGAGGATATGTTGAGAGTCTGTGCAATAGACTTTAAAGGAAGTTGGGATGATCACTTACCGTTGATCGAGTTTTTTTATAACAATAGCTTTCATGCCAGCATCGGAATGCCGCCTTATGAGGCCATGTACGGAAGAAGGTGTCGATCTCCCTTATACTGGGATGAAGTAGAAGAGCGGAAGATGCTCGAACCCGAAGTGGTCCAAAGGACCAAAGACATAGTGGATCTCATCAGAGGACGGCTGGTAGCTGGCCAAGACAGACAGAAGAAATATGCAGACCTAGCCCGAAAGGACAAGGAGTATGAAGTAGGGGACTTAGTACTGCTAAAAGTATCCCCTTGGAAGGGATTAATGAGGTTCGGAAAGAAAGGGAAACTAAGCCCAAGATACATTGGACCTTTTGAGATACTACACGGATTGGGAAGTTGGCTTACGAGCTAGCCTTACCCCCGAACCTACAACAAGTTCATAATGTGTTCCATGTGTCAATGCTAAGGAAGTATCATCGGGATGCCAAACACATAGTGGAGTACGAGCAGGTGGATATGCAACCAGATCTGACTTACGTGGAGAAACCAGTAAAGATTATGGATAAGAAGGAGCAGGTGCTTCGGAACAAAGTGATCAAGCTAGTCAGAGTGCTATGGCAGAATCATAATGTGGAAGAATCAACTTGGGAACTAGAGAGCGCAATGCTAGAAAAGTACCCCCATTTGTTTTCCATTTGATTCCGGGATGGAATCCTTTCAAGGAGGGGAGACTGTAATAACCCCAAAATTTTGGACTTTTTGTAACCCTTATGAATAGTGATTTTGCTGATTATGCTGAATAAGGAAACTTTTCATACCACACTTTGTAGAGGTTCTTTTATTGTTATTCTGAGATCCTATTAGTACTCTATATGGTATATAAGTGTATGTAAAGATCGTCAGAATCCAAATTCGAACACTTTGATTTTTCCCGAAAATCCACCAGATATCGAAAGAATTGAGTATAAGGTAACAGGATAAAAAGGATTTAAATTCAAGGATTACAAGAGAGGATCATAAAAAAATATAATGTATTGAAAAAGGTTAAGGGAACCCAAGTAATAAGATCCCGGGTATGATCCCTCAAACCATAAACGAAAATGAAAGTTAAGCGAACCGTATAACAGATCAGCGATCATTAGCCAAGTAATTAGGAGTTAATCAAAGAGGTTAGTGATGATGATGTCATCACACCAACAAGAAGAGGACAAGTGTAGGAAGATGACATAGGAGGATGACATAAGCATGATCAAAAGGGAAGGAATTGTTGGTTGATTACAAGCCACACAAATTTTACCATGGTTAAAAGGTTAATTAAACAAAATAACCAAGCAAAACAAATCAAAAACACAAAACATAAAGTTGACTTCACCTTTCCAACAAGAAGCTCTCGGCTTCATCTCTTTTTCAAAGAAGAAAAAATTCAAATTCAAGTTCCAAGCCTTGTTAATTAGTGAGGTAATTATCTAAGGTTCCTTGTACATAGATATAGATATCCTATGAATCTAAGCTTCAAATTCCTTCACAATCTCTTCCAATAATTCATGGAAGAAGAGAGTGAATAGTGTTTTTCAAGAACTTGAAAGTTTGATCTTGTGTTTTTGTTTAGATAAAGCTTTAGTAAGGATTTTTCAAGGTTGTATCAAGCTCATTAGTGACTCCTACTCTCAAGGAAGGTATAATCTCTTAACCTAGCATTATTATTGAATGTTAAGAGCTTGTTATAAGTAGTATAGTTCATGAGAGGCATGATTATTGTGTATTTAGAGATTGGTTGGTTTTGTGATGTTTTTGGAATTGTAAATCTTGATTATTAGTTAATGAACTTAAGTAAGCTCTTAGTTCATGATTGAGAAGTAGTATAAATTGGAAATCTTGAGATGTTGGGGCTGTTGTTGTAGTGTATGGATGGAGTTGGTTGTAATAATGATTGTGGGTTGATTGTGGATTGATTTGGAGTAGTATAAAATTTGGTAATCGCGTAAACATAGCCGTCGTAATGCCCGATTTACTTTAGACTGTTTTTGTTCTTAACATCAGGACCCGTGAACTCACTGTTAGGTTTTGACCATTGTCGTGATTAGATAGTTCATGTTACGAGCTTCGTTTTGATATGTGGTTCGCTTGAATCCGATGTACGGTTTAGGAGAAACGACCGTTTTAAGTAACGACGTTTCGCGACCGAACCATTACCCCTCGCCTTACTTTGAAACATTGGTTAAGACCCTTAAATGACTAATTGGATTATGAAACAATTATGTAAAGTGGGTTAGACAGTTGGTAAGGTACTCGCGAAAGAATCGCCTTAAAACTCTTAATGGTTAATTTATTAAAAATGGTGGAGCCAAGGGTACTTGAGCGACTTAAGTGAATCGTTAAGCACAAAAGCGAACGTTAGGGTCTAATTGGTTAAAGTATAGATTCATAAGCGACTTTGGTTTAATTCCAACTTGTATGGTGTTTATAGGTTACCAGACTCATCCTAAGCCTTTTATCACCCCCAGTCGCTCAGGCAAGTTTTCTACCCGTTATACTGTTGTTGTGCTGTATAAATGTATATGCATTATCTTGTGATAGATGCATGATGATTAATTAGAAAATCTTGTGATATATTGGAGCATGCTGATATGGTTTATATGCATATCTGTTTTATAATCTTGATATCTATCTGTTGATTCCAATGCTTATAATTGCATAATACCTATGCTAGAGATAAGCAGTAGTTGCGTATACCCTTAGTAAAGGGGACCCAAAGGTGAACATTTTCTAAAACCGGGAGTCGATGTTCCCGAGTATATTATATATATATATATATATATATATATATATATATAGTTTTCAAAACTATTAATCGAATAAGGTTTATTCGATAACTTTATTTTTATTAATGAATATTATCTTGAATATTCATTCGAGGACTTATGACTCCGTTTAGTCTATTTAATGAATATTATTTTGAATATTCATTCGAGAACTTATGACTCTGCTTATTTACTAAATAATATTCTTTATTTTATTAAAAAATAATGTTTCGATAATAAAACTTATTTTCAATTATTCAAATAAAGATCGTACTTTCGTATAAGTATATCTTTGGTTATTTATTATTCATTTCAAGTATGAGTTTTAAAACTTCTACCTCAATTATTTTTATAAAGATTATTCTTTATGGGAATATTATTTAAGTAATAATATTCAGATAGTTTCTAATATATTGGGACTGATTTATTTTATTAAATCAGCATTACTCCAAACATTCTTAAAAATGTTTTCGAGTCTTCAAAATGATTTTAAAAGTTAGGGCGGATCACAAAACTCATTTTTATATTTAAGATCCTCCTTTCGAAGGGATTTAAATACTCGCTCAAAACCTGAGGGATCCGACTCTGTGGTGTATTTTATATTCGCAACAAGGTTGTTGTTTTGATAAATGAATTGATTATTTACCCAACGTTCGGGAAGTAAGTCCATCTAATTGAGTCGGCATAAGCGATAGGCCGGGGTACGGTCTATCAAAGTGTAAGTGGTTGGGTGGCAGCCCATCAACGCGTAAGAGGCCGGGTGGCGGTCCAACACAAGGTCCAAATGAGGCCAGGGTGATGACCGGTGGGGGATTCATCCATCTACTAGTAGAAAAGGTTACTTATTGGTATCTTTTCCTGATCAGCAAGATATCGGGTTTATGCCAAAATTCTTTTCTTTCCAAAATTCATTGGATATTACAAACTCTGTTCATACTTTACATGACAGAGGTTTCTAGGAAATGTATAAGAGATATATATGTGGATATATATATCGGGACTTAATAAAGTATCTCGTAACTTCCTTTCATTCAATAATATTTCAAAGATTGAATCTATTCAAGTCTTAACTTGTGGTCTCATCTATGGGATGACCTTTTGAAATCTATTATACTTTGAATAGTGGTAGTTCAAGTAGTTTTCTAAAATGGTATAAGTATAGTGAAGTAATTGGTAACTTCATCTTCCTTTAAGCTTATATCCAGTAAGTAATTACCTTACACTTAATAAAGGGTTCTAGTAAGTTATCCATTTAGATACTTGTATTATTGTTTACACTATATATTATCTTGTGATCTGTAATGCTCAGTCTTTCTTCATTTCTTCATCACACAACAACAGTTAGGAAAGATGGCCAGACTCAAGCAGACCCAGCGCAAGCGCGTGGGAAGCGTCCCGCGTCTTCCCGTTGATATCGTAGCTGCTATAGCTGTAGAGGTAGATCTATTTGTAGATCAGGCATTCTACTTTTGGGAATCAATTATGTATAATTATAACTTGTGGCATATAATAGCAATTAACTGTAAACTTATCAAGTAATCATTTTGGGTTGTAATAATTTTAAATCGTGGATTCAAGGACTTGTACTTATTTCAATTTCATCTCTGAGACTATAACGTGTTGTGGTGTGTGTTAGTGTGGGGTCACAGCATGAGGTTATTTATTAATAATTAAGTTAAGTGATATTATGGAAAGAAAGACCGTGATGACCCGGATCCCTGACCCCGGATCTGGGGGTGTTACACATTTCCTTCCGATCAATGAAACGTATTCTTTGGAAAAGCTAGTTAAAATATATTTGGATGAGATAGTCACCAAACATGGGGTACATGTGTCTATCGTATCAGATCGAGATCCAAGATTCAATTCAAGGTTCTGGACAAAATTTCAAGAATGTTTAGGAACTTAGTTAAATATGCTCACCGCTTATCATCCTCAAACTGATGGCCAAATTGAGAGAACGATTCAGACGATCGAAGATATGTTAAGGGTATGTGCTTTGGATTTCAAGGGAAATTGGGATGATCATTTGTCGTGGATAGAATTTTATTATAATAACAGCTACCATGCCAGCATTGGAATGCCACCCTACGAAGCCTTATATGTACGGAAGTGTAGATCACCTCTGTATTGGGACGAGGTAGGGAAAAAAAGTGTTAGGACCTGAATTAGTACAGCAGACGAGAGAGGCAGTGGTATTAATTCGGAAAAGATTGGAAGCCGCTCAGGACAGACAGAAGAAGAATGCATATTTATATCGGAAGGACATAAACTTTGAAATAGGATCATTGGTATTATTAAAAATATCTCCATGGAAAGGATTGGTTCGATTTGGTCAAAAAGGTAAGCTGAGTCCGAGGTATATAGGACCATTCGAAGTTTTAAAGTGAGTAGGAAAAGTTGCGTATGAGATAGCTCTACCCCCGTGATGGCAGCATGTTCACAATGTGTTCTACATATCCATGTTGAAGCCATATATCCCTGATTCGAATAAAGTAATCTAATGTGAACTAATCGAGCTTCAATCAGATTTGTCCTATGTGGAGCAGCCAATCCAGATATTAGATCGTAAAGAGCGAGTACTTAGAAATAAATCCATCTCTATAGTTAAAGTACTTTAGAGAAACCCTAGGGTAGAAGAGTCTACCTAGGAATTAGAGTCAGATATGCTTGACAAATATCCTCACTTGTTTAATTAGTTAAGATTCTGGGGACATAATCTTTTTAAGGGGGAAGGATATAACGACTCGTACATTTTTGTAATATTTAAATATGTAATTATTGTATATGTAATTAAATAAAGAATCTTATATTGATTATGGTTCTTTTGTCTTACTTGCTATTGTTATATGTGATTGTGGAATTGCGTGGTGTGTTTTTATGATTAATTGTTGCACCATTTTATTTTTGTTTTACTTTTAAAAAGTGATTTTATGACAATATTATTTTCAAAATTATTTGGGTTGTCTCTAAAATTGTTTTTATGACTTTAGAATTTTAATGATTATTTTTGGGATTTTATAAAATTTACAAATCAATATTCTATTAATTATTTATTCTTAAATGATTTTCTGATTTCGTTTAATTGTAAAATTCATATTTAATTCCCGGATTTGTCAAGAATCATGAAACTCATATTTTATTACGTTCACAATATTCTGAGAATTTTAAAATTATTTTGGTAGTTTTTGGGATTAATTCTACCCACGCCTAGTTTCGCTTAAATGTGAAAAACGGATATTAGTTGTATTTTAATAATATTTTAAAAATCTCAAAAATCTTATTTTATTAACTTTCAGATATTTTGAGAATTTTGGGGTGTAAAATTTGTAATTTTCGGTAAATTTTACGAGGCAGCTTGCGCGTTATTTTAACCAGAAATGAATCAAATAGTTATATAATCGATGTCAGGGACACGTGTAAATAGTTGGAGTGTTGTGTTTGATATGTGTCTGTGCCTTATTTTCTTTCTCTTTTCTCTGTTATTTCCCATGTGCCCTTCTCTCTCTCGGTTCACTCTCCTGCTCTCTCTCTTTCACTCGAGTCTCCCGGTTCTCTTTTCTTCCTTTCGATTTTCTTCTCGCCTTGTTACTTCCTTTCCCTGATAATTGTTTTGCCTCCTGTTTCTCCTGTTTTGCTGTGGTTTTCCCTTCTTTTCTTGCGGCTGTTTCCGCCGTTGCCGCCGGTTTCCGGCATGATGGCGGTGGTGTGGTTGTGTTCAGTATATATATATATTTGTGTGTATATGTGTATGTGAGTATGTGCATATCTGTGTGTGCATGTGTGAGTAGTGTGTGTGTGTGTGTGTTGCGCGGTGGCGCGTGTGCGGCACCGCCGTGTGGTGTTGTGCGGCACCGCCGTGTGGTGTTGTGCGGCTGTGTTTTGGTTCTGTTGGGCCTATATGTTGGGCATGTTCCTGTTGGATTGTTTGTGTATTGGATTGGACTCTTGCGGAAATTTTATTTATTAAAATTCCTTTTTCTTGCAGGAATTTATTGATTATATTCGTGATATTAACTTGTTCGAAACCCGAGGATTTTATTGGGTACCCGCGAAATTTTATCGCCGTTCGTGATGACTTTTACGAGCGGACGGTGGGCCGTGATGATCGATATCTGAGTCCTAAATATTTTAAATCAATAAAACAACTCATATAAATTATTTTCGGGATTTAAACATACATTGTGAGGTGACTCGAATTGGTTTTGTTGGGAATTGACGTCGATTGATGTTTCGACGGGTAGGTCTATAAACAGAGGAGTCGCTGTCCAAATTTTTCTGACTGATCAGCTGTCCCTAGAATTCATCCACTTTTATATCTGACTTTGGTTTAATGGTTCCCGTAACGAACAAATGGTTATCGTCCCCGTAACGGGACAGATGATTTATGGGTCCAACAATGGACAGTGGTTTTGGAAATAGAATGCTTAGACTCTGGTATTTTGACACAGCACACTACAGATGATATTGTTTTGCAGAGCATGCTAGTTTTGATATCTAGTTTATACCTGTTTTACCTCTTTTTCGTAAACTAGTTTTGATATCTGTTGCTATACTGTTTTTATATATCCTGTTTTACTGGTTATTCATATAGAGGTACTGTTGAGCAATTGACTGCTCACCCTTGCAGCTTGTTTTGTACTTATTTATTGCAGATTTCTAGAAGACCAGGTTAGCGTAGAGTGTCTGCCCCCTCCGGTCCCGGCTCCTCTGAGGTAGTTTGTATCAGACTCTAAGGTCTGATGAGTTGCTGTAATAAGTTAGGATGTCGGATCTTGAATAAGTTAGTGTTGTTTGTAACCTGAATAATACTTGAACCTGCATTGGCTCCTAGTTTGGGGTCGTGTGTTATAATAAAGTTTGTTTAGTAGTTTATGTTGTAGTTTATTATATTTTGGTGACGTCAGCCCCTGACCCCGGGGGTTGAGACCGTCATATAATCTGTAGGATTAGCTGCAACTGTTGTTACAGCTGCTGGCGCAACAAGTCTAGAATTTCGTTTATCACTGGACCCTCCGCCAAAATACTACTATTTTCTTTAGACTGGGTAGCTTTCTTGGGTGGCATTTTCCTGAAATATAACAGGGAATTTATTTAAAAATATAAAAAGGATATAAACAAAATATCACCGTTCAAATGGTGCACCTGTTTCGGGAAAATGTTGCCCAATCAAAGCACCCATATCTTTATTCTCAGGATCCATTTATAAAAGATATCTAGATTAACAACACTAGAAACAATAGCAATGATAACAGTAGCAAAATCAACAACAGTGCGGGAAAACTGGAATATAAAGATACTAAACACTATTGCATAACTTCTCAATCTAACAACCATTGATCAACTTTCCAGCACCATTAAAAATACAACATTAACAAATTCCATATACCGCAAAGCTGGACGGCTGTACTAGTCACCACCCAAAAAGGGTAAACTGATAAGTCAAGTCAAACTTAAGGAATCACATACTTGGCTGACGCATTAGTATGAGTTGAATCAACCATCCCTCCCAAGGTGATTTCTTATCTCTTGCAATTGACCCATCTTCCATGGAGTTAACTTTTCTAAAATTGCAATCTTTAATATCGAATCATGAATCCTCTCTACTATTTTCATTTCTGAAGTAGCAACCAGATGTACAACTTCTATTCCTCCGGACAGTCAACTCTTATTTACTTTAAATAACTAAGATTGTCTAATTGTAGAGGTCACTGAGGAAATTTATTATCATAGAATACCAAATGAAATCTCAAAAATCAAGGGAGTCGAATAAGAAGAAACAATGAAGAAAATGTAGATATGACTGAGAGCAACCATGCAGGTATGTAAGATGGTCGGTCTTAGTACCGCATAGTGTACAACTCATAATTTGGTGGCATCCCACCAGACCCTTTGTCACACAGACAAACAGTCAAATCAAATACATTGTCTGCCCTCAATCAACTGATAGAATTATCGAGGAAGGAAACAATGTTTAAATAGAAATCCACAAATAAGAAGGGAAGAATTTGATTTATAATGAGATCAACAGAACCCTAAGCTGCTTACTTCGCACTCTTAACTTTCTCACAGGAAAAATAAGCAGCTTATGGGACAGTAACAATTATTCTGGAAACAAAATACGTCCCAAGAAAGAAGTATAAGGGTTCAACATATAAATCACAGTACTAATCCACATTCACTATGAGACTTGGTTGTCATAGTAGCCGCTGGCTATTATCATTCCATCTGAACTCACCGAGGTCGCACACTGGGTCCAGCAACATCACTTGACATAGAAAATACGATATTTAGAAATAATATTTGTGTCACTTCAGCTGACATATCAAGGGTCCCTCAGAAGCTGAATTCTCTCAATCAGACTCGTTTTCTCGAGAGGAAAACTAGAAATCTCTATCGGACATTACCAATCATACGAATACGAAGGAGACATACTCTAAGCTAGGGCAGTTCCAGGCAATCCTTAATGGACGTCAGGGTTACATCTTCGAAACCCTTGACTGAACTCATAGACTCACTCCTCTGATTGAGTTGCTGACTCACCACTTCATATAAACCTTCCTACACTCTTCTGACTCTACTTCTAACCTAAACCAGGGACTAAAACCTGTAGCTCTGATACCAACTCTAAAGACCTCAACCCTGGGGTCAGAAGTTGACGTCACCAACAACAATAATAAAAAACATAATATATTCTGTTCAAATGATAAATCATGAACACGACCCCTTTACCAAGATCTTCTCCAGGTTTAAGTATGACTTAGGTTACAACTATTACAAGACTAACTTATAACAAACCATCCTGACAAAACTAACTTAATACAGCAACTCAACAGAGCATCTTTGGTCCAACACAACTACCTCAGAAGAGCCTGATACGGAAGGAACTGGAATTCTGCCCTGACTACGATGGAAGAATCTTCTAAGCATCTGCAATATATATAAATAAAACATTCTGCAAGGGTGAGCAATCAATTGCTCAGCAGTACCACTATATGAATAACAAGTAAAACAGTTTAAAGTAAAGCAGTTATAGGAACAGAATTCATAACTTGCTAGAAAACAAGTAAAACATGTATAAACTGGATATTCAAAACTAGCGTACTCTGTAAAATAATATTCAGTCTTGTGTTGTGTATAAATACCCGAGTCAAATTTTAGCACGCTATTTTCATTTCTAAAACCACTGTTCCATAACAGGAACCATCAAACCGTTTGTCCCGTTATGGGGACCACAAAACCATTTGTTCCGTTACTGGAACCACAATCACAATCAGATATGTATTGAATGTTATCTAGGGACGGCTGATCAGGCCTCCATACAATTTATCTAGGATAGTTGGTCGGGCTATCACACAAATTTTCTAGGAAAGCTGATCGGGCTTTTACATAAATTAATCGGATCCGAAGAGGCTAGCTAGGTCTCTGATTAACTATGCTGGACAAATTGGTGAAGATAGGGTGTACAACCGAATTAGCCACTTACGCAATGTCATCCAATATCTGATTTGTTTTATCCAGTTTTCAAAATCACTTTTACCTATCTATTGTTAAAAACCATTATGTCACTGCAGACTATTCAAAACTTCCTTTCATTTTAGTCACTTTTTAGAGATAGGTACTTTCAGAAGTTACTTGTCCCCAAAAAACATATTTAAACAACATTTCCAAATACAGGGGATACGTAACTTAAAACGTTTATGTTCCTGTTCGAAAATAAAAATAACAGTTCATTCATATATACTGAACCATAAAAGAATGGTCAGGGATACTTGCCTTGAGAGCTTTATAACTATTTTCGATTGACCTTGGACTGACTTGGACTCTCGGCTTTATCGCCTTACTATTAGACTATCCTGGATCCGACTTCACACTCAGGTCCTTCGCTTGGAACCATGCTGAGTTTGTCGACTGATCACTAGCTTATCTTTAGTCCGATGCCACTCTCGGGCTTTCCAACTATAATGAACAGAGTCGAAATACCCTAATTTAGACATTCGATTATGCTTGACATATCCTCGCTAACAAATCTACCCATTCGATATCACATTCTGACTCGTATTTGTACATATTATTATAATACACAAAACAACTAGGGTTCACGTACTCAAAACTCGATTTGGGATTTAATTCCGTAAAATACATATAAGCATCGGTTCAGTAAATCGGGGTTGTTGAGTATTATATAAAATATTTTACCACAACACGTAATTATAGATCATAAAATACGTATAATCATATAGCAATGTGTTCGATTGGTATTCCCGATAATCTACTGGATACGTTCCCGTATTTTTTTGGAATTAATTTCCCAAAAATCGGGCAGGTCTCCTTTGTTTATCGAGCCACCCATCGAAACATAATCGATGTCTCACAATCCAACAATCAAAATTAATCAATCATAACCCGACTACACAAATTCGCAATTCCAATTCTGACCTTAACAATTATATTCGACTATTTACTTTTCGAAAATAAGTGCACGAATTAAATATTAAATATTGTTTTATAATTATAGGACTCAATATTAATTCATCACGATCCACCGTCGGCTCGCCGAAGCTCATCGCCGACGGCGGTAAAAATTCGCGAGTACCTGTATAGTTCGGGTTTCCATCAAGAACCTTCACCGATTAATAAAATTAACTATTGCAATTATCGATTAATTTCATCAATAATTAATTGCGAAAAACCAAAAATTACAAAACCCCGTGGCCACGCACGCACGCGCGGCCGGACAGGAAAGACCAGAAGGCATTAGTGGAGCAAACAACAATCCAAAACACAAAATATACACAGGCAACATCACAATCAATCAGCTGGACACCACATATACATATACACAGGCATATATGTATACAGATATACAGCCCACAGAACCAACCCGAAGCAACAGCCAAAAAAAGAGGACGGTGGCCGAAAATTCAACATGGCCGGAGCAGAATTCACCTGAACAGGAGAAGGAATTCAGGGAAAGAAAAGAATAAAAAGGAAAGAGTAAAATATAGAGAAGACGAGAGAGATCGAGAGTGTAAGATTGAGAGAAGAGGGATCAAAGAGATTTTTGATCGAGATAAAAGAAACAGAAAGGGAATAATTATGTAATTTTATTTATTTGTATCCTCTCCCGTGCTGCCATGTATTAACTGAATATCCCAGCTCTTGACACGTGTCTTAACCCTCTTTCTGACAGCCTCGGTTTGACCCGTTTTATAATTTATCGAATCAAGTTACATATAAAATAAACTCAGAAAATTATCAAAATAGTTTTTAAATGTTATAAATATCTCGAAGTTAATAAAAACGTAAATTTTGTAATTTTAAAACAATTTCTAAAACGCGATTTATACCCGCTTTTAACGAATAAACGAAACAACGTACGGGTGAGTTTAATCCCAAAAATTTTCAAAATAATTATAAAATTCTTAGAATATATTATAAAAGTCATAAAATATGAGTTTCACAATTTTTGAAGACACCTGTAATTAAATACGAATTTTACGTATAAATGAAATCAGAAAGTCATACAAGGATAAATAAATGATGAAATATTGATTTCTAAATTTTATAAAATCCCAAAAATAATTATTGAAATTATATGATCATAAAAATAATTTTAGATACATTCCAAATATTTATGCAAATAAATTTGCATTAAATTCACTTTTAAAAGTGAAAACAAATCAATATAACTCAATAATTAGTTTCACAAATAAACTCTATACATCATAATTCACACATAACTAATAGTAAACAACACATAGCTATCAAAACCGATACACATAATTTATTTAATTAATTATTCAAGAATTACACTCTTAAAATAATACAAAATATACGAGTCGTTATACAAGCAAAGCAAAAACCCTCTCTCCCCCTTGAACAAAGCACCATTGGGCCCCTTTGAAGAAACAAGGAAATCAATATTCAAACTCCAACTTCTAGCCATGGATAAATGCTCCAATTAATTCCCAAGCTTTCTAGATATGAAACTAAGGTAAGATATATTTTTCAATACATTTCATTAAGGTTTGGATGGTTAAATAAATCCATGAAAGTGATGACGAACAATGCCAAATAGTAATATTTCTTGTTATCTTGATTTTCATAGAAAGATATAGCAATCTTAAGCACACCCAAGCCTCACCAAGCTTCATCCATCAAGAATAATACCTTTCAAGTATCAATAAAGTTATAAATCTTTACCCAACCTTGGTTTCAGGTTTAAGTTTCAAGAAAATCATGGATCCTAGTTATAAACCTAGTTTTGATGGTTAATATGTTATTTTCTTGATGATTAGTTAGTTAGTAACTAAGGTTGATGTTTTGTCATCAAAAACTTGATATTCTTGAGAGGATTAAGTGTTAAGATGATGGTATTATGATGGTTAGTTATTGATTTTTAGTTTAGAGCAAAAACGAAACTCGAATCACGAGCATAACGTCAAAATGAGTGAATCATAACTTTACATTTTCTGCAGAAATACAGAATGTATAAACTGTGATTCCTAAAAAGTAAGAATTTAAAATTATATATCTTGTTGTAAGTATCGTTTAGGTGCTTGAATCGCTTGATTTCGATCTACGGTTCAAAAGTTAGGTCCGTTTTAGTAAAAACAATTTACGCGATAAAAATTGCTAAGAATTACGAACTTTGGAAATATAAATGATCGACTTAAAATTATTCAAAAATCATGAAATGTTTACAAAGACTACGAAATGGAATATATTAACTTCCATAAAAAAATTCAAGTGAAAATATTGATTTTTGAATTTTATAAAAATATCGGAGCCGATATCGCGCGAGTATTAATCCTTAAGAATCGCGAGTGGAGCCGAGGAACAAAATGTAAAAGAGATTAAAGGAAGTAAAGGGCTATGAAAGAAAATGAATTTAACAAGTACCCGTACTTATTGAAATGAGGAGAGTAAAGCGAGTCATGTAAATGGATAGTAAATGGATAGTAAATGTTCTTGATTTTAGATTTCCGGACGAACTCTAGAGCACCCTCCACCTCGAAACACCAAGGCAAGTTTACGAACTCGACTCCATTTACTGTTGTGTTGTAAAGATTATTTTACTGTCTTTCGTACAAATGTCATGTTTTCCATGATAGTAAAATGCGAATTTTGCGTATCAATAACGATTGAATTTATGATGAGTATATCGTAGAATATTTTAACGTTATGTTAGAGCGTGATGCATAAATTATAAGACTGAGAGTCGGTCATAGTTTACAAAGTAAAAACCGGGAATCATTCTGGAGATATTTTGGATGATTAAAAGTCCGTACTTATTTTACTCCAAGGGACTCGATATGCCGTTGCGAAATATTAAAATACCTCGTATTTAATTAAAATGATTTCCCAATATCGTATTCCCTCAACTTTATTTAATTACGCGAATAATGAATATTATTTCAGATATTCATTTAAATACGAGAAGTATTCTCTAATGATTATTTTATTTAAATTTAATTATGTAATATTATTATAATCAATTTAAATTCTTAAACACATAAAACTGTTCATACTCTTGAACAAAAACAACCCTTTGATTCTTCTTGATTTCCAGAGTTTCTTGACATTGAGTTTCCAAAGCATCCCATATAGCTTTGGCAGTCTTGCGAGCAATCCCCCTATTTGTCATAAGATTATCCAAACTGTTATGAAGAATATTCCTGACCTTTGTATCCTTAAGCATTGCTGATTTTTCCACATCTGACCATTCAGATTTTTCTTTTCTTATGTATTGCTCAGGAACTGTTGGTGTCATTGCAACAACCTTCTCAGGATAGGGTGGTCCATCATTGATTATATCAACATAAATGTCATCAATGGATTCAAGAAACATAAGCATCTTCACTCTCCATGTAGACTACTCATCCTTCTTCAGGATTGGGATCTTCATACTTTCATACTTATTTCCAAACATCTTGATCTTTTCTAATTAACAGTAAATTAGATGGCTCTGATACCACTTGTTACACATTAATAAGATAATTGTTTAAGGGGGTTGGATACAATTATCTTAACAATTTGATATAAGGATATAAGAACAAATAGAATCAATAACATTTTATAAATTTCTGATATAAACTGTTACAAAACTCTCTCAAGAAATTCTGATATTCTTGAGAGCTACTAGGTTACAAAATACTCTAGAGTAATGCACACCAATAATGGTGACCTATTTTGTGTTTATATATTACACAACTACTCTATCGATCAATCTCTATCAATTACAAGATATGTTATAGTAATATTTATCTTGTTTCTATACATATCTAAATCAACAGCTTCATTCCAATAAATCAAGAACTGACAACAAACTACTCCTCAATTGACGAGACTGTATAAATCAGTAGATACTGATTTATCCTGTGATCTAGTCATATCCTAACAGTCCTTATCCTGATGCAAATCCTGACTGCATGCAAATCCTGACTAACACACAAATCCTGATTGACTTGACGGATCCTGATTTCTAGCAAATCCTGATTCTGACTTGGACAGTTTCTTCTAACAACTTGTTAACCTACTAGAGTTGATCAGACAATAGCAAGTATTTATCATAATATCCACTTGAATGAATAAACTGCAAACTGCTTATAGTAATTTTTATCAAAATACCAACAATCCATACTAGGGTTCCATAAAATCCTAACTCATATAAATTTAGTTCATAATCAAAGTATCAAAACAATCCCAAGATAACCAACACATGTTGATAATAATAGATAAATAAAAGATAAGAGAAAAAAAGCCAATTGAATATTTTCAATGGCTGAGTTCTTCTCCGTTCATAGCTTCTCCTCATCCTCCCTTGTGCGACTACTTGTCTCTTGCATCCCTTCTTTGTATTAGGTCTGATCTCCCTCATCTAATAATCTCTAATAAAAAGTCTTTTTAATGAATTTATGCAAATACAAGGAGATTTCCCAATTAGAATTGAATTTTAGAAAAAATAATTCGTAGTTGACTTTTGGGCTATGATTCTGGGCTGATTCGGTTGGAATACAAATCCAAGACTAAATCTAAATAAATATCTTCTCATAAGATTTATGTGGGCTGTTGAATCATCAGAATCGGACTTCTAGAACTCCAAATATGGCCCAAACAGTGTAGATTGCGCAAACAACCCATAAATCCGATTTTTTATGAAATTCATCTCCAACTATGATTTTGTAAACTACAAGCCTTTCTTTATTGTAACTCCTTGATATCCACAATAAAATATCAATATTTATTAAATAAAAATTTAAATCAGTACAAAATAACCAAAATATAGGGATAATATTAAGATAAATTGCATGCTCATCTATAATCCATTCTTCCAATTTTTCTTCCTAGATCAACCTTTCGATATCTTCATTCGATATCTTCTTTCATCGGACAACACTCATAGGTATAATTTTCAAGTGATTCATGATAAGCAGAATAACTTTTCTTATCCATAAACTAGGTGTTCCGTATAGGCAGTGTGAATTGTTAGTGTTTGTGCCCTAGAGACAACACTATAATGTTTTAGTTTAGGACATTTGGATTATTAATATTTATGTTCTATCTATTATTCCCTTTATACTTTATTATGTCTTAATTTACTGTGATATAAATGTTAGATTAATAAATGTCATTGGAATATGATATGCATTCTATATCTCTAAGTAAATGACAGAGAAATGAGATTATGAGAATAATATCAATATTCCTATTGGTCCCTAGTCGAGTATTCTTATTAAGGGGAAATAATAATACATTATGACTGGTGTGTTTGTTGAATGATGATCACATCTCATTGATCATAGATATAGTGATACTAAAGTAAAAAACACAGGTAGATGTAAATGTACATGGTGTTGGACAAACCCAGTGTGAGATTCTACATGTATGTTGTGTCATAAGTAATTCTCACTGTGATAATGATGTAATGTTCCTTAGAATTGAAATCATTATATTTTTATACGAGAATTAATGTACTTTGATTACATTGAAAGTTACCTTTGACCGGGTAATGATAAAAGTGTATTTCGGGTATATTATGAATCGTATGAGAAATATGAATGATATACAAAGGATTTAACCCTCCTAATTTTAGAAGTAATATTATTGGTCTCTTGTATGAGCTAGACTATGAAATGTGTGGCCCCGATCAAATGTTGATTTGATACGATTGTTACTTATTGATCAAGGAAACCTGAATTATACACTGATGAGGATGACACATTACATGCCTCTAGTTTAATCTATAATATGTTGTTAAATGGATTATATTATATTGTAAATTATTCACGAAAGATTTAATCAATCACTAGTTTATTTATTATTACTTGGGTAGAAATTATGTATTATTTGATGCCGTTCATTGTTTATAATTTTAAAATGAGATATTAAAATTATTGCCAACGTTATAATAACCTACAGGGTCACACACAAAGAACGCTTGAAGGAGATATAATTTAAATTAAATAAGTAATTTGTTTAATTTATGATATTAATTGAGTATGACTTAACTAATTTAATAAATAAAATAGAGAAATTACTTAAACTAATTCTGAAATAAGTTATTAATTAATTTAGTGTGACTTAATTAAATAATAAATTGGGATTTCGAATTAGTATTAATTATAATTAGATTACAATTAGAAAAACTCATTCTTCTCTCTCTATATAAACTCTTTGAGGGCTGATTTATATAAAAGGATACATGGTTTACAAAACCCTAGCCGTTCAAGCAGAAAGAGGAAGGGAGGTAAATATGGAGTTTTGGGGTGCTAGTACACATCAATCCTTCAAGAAAAACGTTCGTGTGGATACCGTAGAGCATAGATCGTGAGAGTGAGATATGTGGTGATTCGATAGGTTTGAAACTCCATTAATCCTCCATTAGTGAACTCTTAAAGCTTCTTTAAGGTAAAGATTCTTAATACGAATTAAATATCTATATTCGCATGGATCCTGCATAGGGTTTTGACTTAATTTTAGTTTTAATTTAATTTTACATCATTTTCATTACGTTTATGTGCTCGAAACCCTTTAATGGCATCAGAGCTACTTGCGAAAGTATTTAATTCGTTAATATGTTTAACCGTTTTTGATATACAGGCATGTACGTATAACGACTGGTATGTTTTTGCATTATTTAAATGTGTAAGTATTAAATAAATAAATAAAATATATGTATGGGTTCTATTAGCCGGATATCAGTTTTGTTAATATTATTATTAATTATATGTGCTCATTGGTGTTCGAGGATTATCTTGTGATCAGATGTTGAGCCGTGTTGTTTTGTTTTATATTTAAAAGTGATTTTAATAAAAAAATTATTCCCATAAATACTTGGATTATCTTTCAAATTATTTTTATTGCTTCATAATTTTATTTATTATTCTTAGGAGTTTATAAAATTTCGAAATCAATATTTTATTGATTATTTATTTATTTTGATTTTTTGATTGTATTTAATTGTAAAATTAGCAATTAATTCCAGAATTCTTCAAAAAAAAAATATTACAAAATTCATATTTTATTTAGTTTGGAATCTTTCGAGAATTTTAAAATTTGTTAGGAGATTTTTGGGGTTAATTTGACCAGCGCATCGTTTCGTTTGATCGATAAATGCGGATACGAGTTGTACTTCAAAAAACGGGTTAAAGATTATAAACAATTTATATATTACTAGTTTTATTTACTTTGGGATTTTAAAAAAAAAAAACTATTTCCGTGAGTTTTGAATTAGTTTGTCCGCTGAATTCTCGTTAAATTCCTAAATTGCGGTGTTTGAATTGAGAGTTATCCCGTAAAGAAAAAAAAGGGCAGGGGGTTTATTCGGGTTTATCCCGTCTCTTTTTCCAGTTTATTGTCTCTACCCCTCTCTCTCGATCCATCTCTCCTTCCTCTCCAATCTCTCATCTCGACTCTACTCTCTTTCTCTCAGCAAATCTCTCCTCTCTCCCCTGTCACCATCTCCCTGTTTTTCCTTTCTTCACTGGTGAGTTTACCATTTGTTTTCTTGTTTTCTTTTTCATCGCCGCCCCTCGCCGCTCCGGTGAGGTTGTTGCGCGTGTGACATCCTCCATGCGTGCGTGTGTATAGTGTTGGTGTGTGTATTTATCCGTGTGTGTGTCCTGATGTGATGCTCCTGTTCTGTTGCTGCCATGTTTTCCGGCGTGTACTTCGTTTCCCGGTTGTTTTCCGGGTTGTTGTGCTTGAGTTCGGTTGTTACTTTACTGTCTTTTATTTCCCCAAATTACTATTCGAATATTAAATTGGGTTTTTTGAATTTATTTTTTGCAGGGATATATTTGACTATATCCGTGATATAAATAAAATATTTGGTGCGAGAATTATGGTAATTAATCGGTGAAATTTACATAGGATGTCTGGCATATCGGAAACCCATAAATTTTACCGCCGTCGGTGATGAGCCTCGTCGAGCCGATGGTGGACTATGATGAATATTTCTGAGTCCTACGATTTAAAATGCAAAAATACGAATAAAATTATATAAATACGGATTAATATATATAAAAACATGACTTATAATTAATAAGTGTATTTAATTGGTGTTTGTGAATTTGTGAATTGACATCGTTGATTGAAATCGGTGGTTGGGAATTGGATTGTGATTGGTTGTGGTTGACTGGTTTGACGTCGAGTTGTTCGACGGGGAAGTCCGATAAATAAAGGAGGTGCTTCCCGATTTCTGGGAAATCAAATTACGGAAATGCGGGATCGTACCCAGTGACTATCGGAACATCGATCGATTATATATAAATACTTTCTGCGGAACCTGATTATGTGATATGATGAAATATTTTGCCAAAACCGATAACCCTAATTTCATAAAATAACAAGTATACGTATTTTCTAAAAACAAACACCGAACCGACTTTCGAGGATGTGAACCCTAATTGATACGTGTATTATTATATTGAGAATGTTATGAGTTGGGTTTTGTTAACGTACGGGTAGACTGTTAGCGAGGATAGTCAACCATATTCTGACGTCTAATTTAGGGTATTTCGGTTCCTGTAGGTTCTAGTCGAAATCCCTAGCATCCCGGTCGGTACAAAGCCAGCGAGTAATAGTTGTCACAGTGTATTGAGGCAAGTACCCCTAACCATATCCTTATAGTTCAGTAATATATGAATAATTGTCGATTTAAATTACGTACTGGAACAGAAAGTTTTAAGTTACGTATTCCCTGTGTTCAAATTGTTTTGTTAACTTGTGTTTTGGGGAAAAAGTAACTTCTGAAAGTACATATCTTTAAATTTTGAATAAAATAAAAATGTTTTGGAAAGTGTGCTGTGATAGAATTGTTTTGACAAGAGATAGGTAAGTGGTTTGGAAAACTGGATAAAAATTGATCAGATAATTGGATGAGTGTGCGCAAGTGCCCGTAACGGCCATGAAGATAGCGTAAGAGGCGAAGTAGTTGTGCACCCTATTATAACCACCAGCCCAGCGTGACAGAGACCTAGCTAGTCTTTAAGTTCCGGAACAAATTTCATAGGATGGCCAAGATAGAGTTGTCCTATGGAGATAGCCTGATCAGCTGTCTCACCAGGGGTCATCCAATACTTTTATATCTGAGCGAGATTTTATGGTTCCTGTAACGGAACAAGTGGTTTTGGGTCCCCGTAACAGGACAAACGATTTTATGGTTCCTGTAATGAAATAGAAGATTTGAAAATGATAGTAGCATGCTAAAATTGAACTCTGGTATTTACACAGCACAGTTAATGAGATGTTTTATAGAGCATGCTAGTTATTGATATCCAGTTTTCATCGCGTTTCATCTGTTTACACTTGTTTTACTTGTTTTCTACTAACAAGTTGTGTTTTTTGTTCCTATAATTGTTTACCATAAACTGTTTTAATTATTATTCATATAGTGGTACTGCTGAGCGATTGATCGCTCACTCTTGCAAATATTTTTGTATATTTTCATATTGTAGATGCCTAAGAGATGTTGTTGTCTTGGTAAGGACCAATTTCCAGTTCCTCCTATGTTGAGCTCCTCTGAGTGTGTTGTGTCAGACCAGGTGTGGTCTGTGAGTTGCTGTAGAAAGTTAGAAGTGTCAAGTTGTTTTAAATAAGTTGATTTATAACAAGTGTGTAACATAAATTATACTTGAACCTGGAAACGATCTTATGAAGGGGGTTGTTCATATTGAAATAAAGATGAGTTAATTGTATTATATTTATAGTTTGATATTGTTAGTGACGTCAACTCCTGACCCCGGGGTTAAGGCCGTCACAGTACGTCTTTGCCATGTTTTGATGTTGATACAATATGTTTGTATATGTATGATTTGAATATACGATATTCATGTGAGTTGTATAATCATATGATGATTATATAATCTGTATATATACTGATATATACATGATTTATGTTTATTGTTATTATGAGAATCGTATTAGATACAGATTCTGAATCAGATGTTGCAGATTCTCTGAAATCTGGGTCTGGTGTCCGATTTTTACGAATGAATACTCTATTCGATAGATAATCAAGCGTCTGAACAACACTGATAGCTAAAGTTATAATCAACTCGTCTCCAAGGCGTTTGACGGCGTTTACTGCCTGTAAACATCGATTTAATGTTTTCAAAATTTGAATATGATTTTTCTGATTTTTTCCATATTTTATTTTTATGATTAGATCATGATGGGTATGTTATGTTAAGATCAGATTATGTGTTGTAACGACTAGGAAATTATGCTTGTATTATATCATAATAAAGATGAATTATGTGTTTTATTATGTCATTAAGAGTATTTAGTCATAAAACCCTAGTTGTTATGTGCTACATGTGTTATGTATCGTCGGGGTAATTTCCAGGTATTTATCGGGTATTTTATTTTGTGTTAAAAGTTTTCTTATCAAAAGTTATATGACCCGAACTTTGATTTAATAGCTGGTATTTCAAATAAAATAAATGGGCTTATTTTGCCCAGTATGGCTTGTACCATATCGTTATTCTGAACGTCTAGTTATTTTAGGAATTTTCTCGTTTCGTGAAAAATGACTTTTAAGAGCCCCCTCGGGTGTCAAAAACCCCACAAAAATCATATTTTTATTTTTATAAAATTATGGGACTTTCAGTTATACCATTTCTTTGTATTTTTGAGTTATTCACAATTTTTGGGAAATTTTTGGCATATTTATATTATATATATTAAATATTAAAAAAATTAAAATTAAGACTAAAAAATGATAAAATTAAGGGCCAATTAATTTTATTAGATGTATAATTAGGGCCTTAATTTTAATTAGGAGTATTATTTTTACTATTATAATTACCTTAATTTTTATTTAATTATTTATAATTAAATATTAAAAATACTGAAAAATAAAAAATTCTGTGTTTTCGGGTCGGATTTTCCAGAAATGGGTCGAAGAATTAACCAATGATTTTGATCGATTTCCGGCATCAAATCAAGTCATGTAAGTACTCAAAATGAATCTCTTGATCTGTTCTTTCGGTTTACAGCAACAATTTCATGTTTTGATTAGTATATTGATGATTTCGATTTTAGGGTTCATAACTGAAAATTGGGGTTTTTAGTTCTAGGGGTTATTGAATGTTTTTGATGATTGATATAGCTTCTCTGTGATGTGTACAATCGATTCATGCTATCAATTTCATCAAACGATTGCTAGATAGTTGAATTCGATTTCTAGGGTTTATGCTAATTTTCAATTGATCATTTTTTATTTTAGAGATATTTGAGGTTTATATGGATATATGGGTTTGATTGTATATGTTTCAAGCTTTATTTTAAGCTATAGATCATAATTTTCTATGTACAAATCTGTGAATTCGATAGTTGGCCGGAAAAGTTTGAGCTTTGATCGGAGATGGAGTTCCAGCGGTTATTCAGGGAGGTTATGCCCGGAGTTGAGTTGCTTATATGATTTGGAATTGAACCCAACTCAAAAACGAACTAAACAGTTACGTTTTTGGCCTGAAAATGGGTCACCGGAATCTTAGTCGGTGCCAGATTCTGGAAATAATCCGGTCATCTTCTTCATGACCCGGATGGTGACCCATTTAAATGACCGGTTTTGATCCATTTTGTCAGAAATTCATTTTCTCACAAATGTTTCTGGAATTTTAATTTTAATTTTAATTTTATTAATTATAAAAATCAGTTTTATTTATTTTATAAATTGATTAATTAACTATTTAATTAATTGATTTATAGTATAAATAATTCTGAAATAATTTCTAAAATTCGAAATTAATTATTTCTTTAATTAATTATTAATTATTTATTAATTATTAAATATTTAAAAATGATAAATTATTTTGATGATTAATCAAATTATATTGGGTTAAAAACTAAAATAACAATTTTTAAATAACAATCGCCCAAAATACCCACCAGAATTTTAAGTTGTCCAAAATACCCACTAGATACTCCATTTTCAATGGAGTATCCACCCATATACTCCTTTGTTAGTGGAGTATCCACCCATCTTGATACTCCTATGTCAGTGGAGTATCTACCCATATACTCTTTTGTTAGTGGAGTATCCACCCATATGCTCCTTTGTCAGTGGAGTAACATGTGAGATACTACTTTCTCACTGGAGTATTATCTAAAATTTTAAAATTTTAAAATTTTAATTTTATTTTTTAAAAAAAAATTAAAAGTAATACTCCACTAAGAAGGATTATCAGGACTGATACTCCACTGACATTGGAGTATCTGCCATGTTACTCTCTTGATAAAGGAGTATCATCCTAATACTCCATTGAAAGTGGCGTATCATCCTGATACTCCAGTATAAATGAAGTATCTAGTGGATATTTTGGGCACTTCTTTCAGAATGGGTATTTTGGGAAAAAACATCTAAAAAGAGGTATTTTGGTCATTTTTTTAATTATTTTCAATAAATCATAATAAATTCATTTTAATTCCAAAAATTATGGAGAAATCATTTTTCATTCTGATTTTTCCTAATTATTTATTTAAAAATATTTTTAGGGTTCAATAATTTTGAATAATTAATTATATTGAATAATAAATTGATTTATCCCTATTTATCAAACAATAATTGAACTGTTTGTCCGATTTAAATAAACGAAAGCCCTTCGACTCGAAAATGATCTATTTTCATTAAAAATAGTTTTCAATCCTAATTTCTTTTAGAAGCGAGTCGACTTTCGGTATTTGTTTGTTTATATGCCCTATTACTTATGAGACGAGTCCAATAAATTCCGAAAAATAGGAAACGAGCTAGATATTATTTTGAAGAGCGAATAACGAGTCGATTTCTATTCTAAAAATTATTGTAGACCTAAATTGACTATATGACATATGTGCTACGTGAATTATGTGGTTAATCGAGTCCTAATTGTTATTAATAATTATACGTGTCAATTATAAGCGTACGGGTAGACGATATGGGTTATGTGAAGTCGGTTTGAGACGCGATTGAGATACGAGTTAACTAAATAAGTATCTTTATTTGATAGAGATGAAGTCAACAAGACGGACCGAGCCAGGGTTAGAGAACGGTGATTTTCTTGTGATAGATCGCGCGAAAGGCAAGTTTTTCCCTATTCTAAATTCAGAATATTGAATTGCTTTTAGATTCTTATCGCAGTTATACACTGATAATTCCTGTTTATAAACACTAATACACAATTATTATTGCTTTGTTCATATTTCCTTTCGATTCCTGATTTCTCTTAATTCGTTGAATCCTCTATTCATATTCCAATGGCTTATATATATACATATATCCTGATATATTCCGATGTTGGGATACATCAAAGCATACCGATCATTCTGGTTGCTCATCTAATGACTGGATGGTGATGATTAGGATTAGGTATACACTTGATCCTCAGGACCGGGAATTAACCGGATCCTTGTGTTGGGTCGTGGAGCCTAGGTACCCGAATGGATTTATATATTGAGGTATAGATCTACACTCTATCCTGGCTGATCAGCAGGATATAGGTGCGAACTTGTGTCCAGTTTAGTTTATTGATACTCACTCATGATGGCCTTTGTTCTTCTCTTGCGAGGATATATCTTTGCAGATGTAACCGAATTATCGGTTCATTTAGCTTTATTATAACACTGTTTATATATTATGGAATTGTTGAGCAACTTAGGCTCACCCCCTTTTTGTTGTTATTCACCTTATTGTTTTCAATTAAGAAGGAAAATAAAATCCATCCGGACTCGCGTGGTAAAGAAACGAGTCAAGCAGTGGGACCCTCTAATACCAAAAGTGTTGATCCCGATTCAGGAAGAAAGTTTGAGTTACCTGAGCAGGTGTAGTGTAGATAGAGAATATGTGTGTTTTAATAAAGATTAATTTAGTTTAAAATATGTTTAGACAATAGTTTGTAATAAAGAGAGTTCTATGAGATTTTGAATTCGGTTTGTAATAAAGGTAGAGTGTTGTTCCTGTTTCATACTTTAACCTAAAAAGATCCTGGTTAGTATTAAAGGGGTTAGATATGTATCTGCTTAATTTTCATACAGGTTTATACAAGTTTGGTAATTAGCTAGTAACCCCCAGACTTATACCCCGGGTTTGGAGGGCGTTACAGGTTTGGCATCAGAGTTGTAGGTTTTGGTCCCAAAACAAGAATATTATGATTAAGATAAGATAGGAAGATCACATAAGATAGGAATAAGAATGTTAGGGTTTAGATAGTTTTTATATTAGGAATTTATATGTTCTAGGAATGATGAGTGACGGGCCAGTTGCACCAGTGATACCACCAGTATCAGTGGAGATCCCAGCACAGATACCTCCACCACTTCCACCACAGTTACCACAGGAGCCAGCACCACCAGCTCCTGAGCAGTTTCCAGATCCTGAGATGTTTGACCCCATGGAGTTCTTTGAGTCAATGATACTACCTCCACGATCTGTAGCGTATCAGTTTATACCAGAGGTTGAGGCAGAGTTTTCACCAGCCGCAGTGTTACCTCTTATGCCAGTATATGATCCTGCGACAGAGATATTTCATATGGCCCCGGTCGAGGGGATGTATGAGTAGGAGTGAGCATTTTCCGGTTCGGAACCGAGAACCGAACCGAACCGATCAAAATTTGTGGTTCCGGTTCGGTTCTTAACTAATTCGGGTGCGGTTCGGTTCTTGTTTTTCTAGAAATTTTGGTTCTTGGTTTGGTTCGGTTCTTAACATACTAGAACCATAAGAACTGAACTGAACCGTATATAAATAAATAAATACAAAAATATATATAAATATATGTATATATATTACGTATTATATTTTCTTATTTATAATACTTTAATAAAATTTAAGAAAAATATGATTTTTATTATATTACTCGTTTTTTTAAATATTTATGGAGTTTTGAATATTTTTATAAATATTTTTCTTCTTAAATATTAGAAAGTAATCGAATTCAAAATGATCCACCACTAATAAAAATCTGTTTTTACTAAGTTACCCTTAATAAATAATCAAAACTAGTCAAAATTTAAAAAGTAAGAATATAAAATAATATGAAAAATAAATAAATAAAAAATAAAAAATAAATTTGGTTCTTTCGGTTAAGAACCGAACCGAACCAAAATTTACGGTTCGGTTCCGGTTCGGTTCTTACATATAAACGTGTCCAGTTCGGTTCTTAAAATATTCCAATTTCGGTTCTCGGTTCTTTCGGTTCCGGTTCGGTCCGGTTCTGCCCCGTTGTTCACCCCTATGTATGAGCATGATGTGGGATTACAGTTGGGATTACCTCAGCAAGGTGTTGCTGGGATACTTAGGGTTCCATCCCAGGAGTCTGTTGGACTGGTTGCAGAGCCACACATGGTACCCTATCACAAATACAGTATTGTGAAAGAGGATGTACATTATTGGAGATCTCAGTGCAGAGGGATCATGGGGTTGTTTGACCAGAGAGATAGAGGACTGTTAGCCGCACTTCAGGCATATTATATGATAAGGCAGATGTTAGTCCCTAACAATGCAACAAGAATTACAGAAGGGGGGGTTGAATGGAATTCTTGAAACTTTTTCTGAATTATAAAATGTTCTAACTTAAAATATATATATTAGTGTTTTGATTTGCAAAGTGTGGAATGACAAGTTAAATATGAATCAAAATACAAAGTAATAAAAACATAAGTCTTTAAAACTTTCTGGTGGATTTGAATGTATCCACCAGATATATATATATATATATATATATATATATATATATATATATATATATATCAAGAGAACTCTGTGATGCTTGAATAGCTCACAGCTGCTTACAAATAGGAATAACTAAACTTTACAGAGAAATGCTAAAGGATTCAGCTTACAATTGTTTCTCTAAGAAAATACTTGCTTAGTCTTGTTATTGTTCTATTTGTTACTCTTGGTTTATATATCACCAAGATTACACAGTAATAAGACAAGATAATAAAACAAAAACTATCAAGTCTAATACTATGTTGCTTCACTACACTATTCCAGCATCTTTGAATATCTCCATAATAGCATGGAAATGGTAATGCTTCTTTGTTCTCAAAAACCAGTTGAATAGGCTTCCATATTCCTTTTGCATACACTCGACGCATGTGACTGTGTTGTCACTTTCAACAGATGTTTGAATTGTTCATCCGTCGGGTACATGATCATCCGTCGGGTTTCCTTGTTGATCATCCGTCGGGTAGCTTTGTTGATCATCCGTCGGGTAGCTTTGTTGATCATCCGTCGGGTAGCCATTTAACACTTGACTCTATTTCATTTGTGCAGAATTACAAGACATCATCTATTTACATTTAATCAACCTATTTTGCACATCTACTAGCAGTCTACATGATTCATAAGCTACTACAGAATCTATACAAAGGTGTTTGCAGAAATGTGCTACATGACTTATTGTTACATAAGCTACTCACTCGATGGATATCAAATCATCATCCGTCGGGACTATATTGAGTCATCTGTCGGGACTATATTCCTTATCCGTCGAGTGCTACATAATTCACTACGTTAAATCTACTAAGGTGTTTTGTTAATGAAATCATCAAGTTCACAACATATTCCTAACAATCTCCCCCAATTTATGTCTACTAGAATTGTAACCATAAATTAAGAGAAACTTGATGATAACAAAACACTCTAAAAATACAAATTTAAATGAAAGTAGATAAAACTGTAAAGTGCTGCAATAATTACTTGAAAAATTTACAAGACAAAGTGTACAATGATTTGCTCACAATCTTTTTCAAGGTGCTCCTCTAGCTTGAGCAGATTGATCTATTTCCTTGATGGTCTGGATCTCTTTCCAGGCTTTCTGTTGTTTTTTCTATTTGATTTTGGAGCTGTCTATGGAATTCCAATTCATCATATTCTGAGAGATTTAGCATTCCTTGCATTTCCAAAAGAGTCTCATTGCTAGATATGCTCAACTGGTCTTCTAATCTAAAGAATCTTCTAACTCCCTTATCATCCATGAATTTCATCAGCCAGTATGGCCTTAGATGCACTCTACTTCCAGTGTAAGGAATAGTTAGAGTCTTTGGGAGTGCATCTTTGGCTCTAATACTCCTCAGTTCTTCAATCTTCTTTAGAACCAGTCTTCTAGCTGTCACATTGAATCCAAAGTTCTTCTTAAATGATGAATAAACCTTTATCAGCATAGATTGGCTTTCTTGAAGGATCTTGTGAAGTGGCCATTGTATCTATTTTCCTCCCTTGTACTTGAATACTAACCTTTCTGGTAGATTCCTGTAAGTATCAATCCCTCTAACTTCTTCCAGTTCATCTAGATAGAGGTTTAAATCTTAGAATTCCTTGATGTCACAGATGTACATAATGTCTCCCTTGTTGACTTTGGTTTGAGCTTTGGTTAGGGACTTGGATCTGAGAGATGAGGGCTTCACTTTCTTGACTGCTCTGGTCTTTGTTTTCTTTGGCTTCATGAAGTGAGGTAGATTGAGTTCAGGTATTGGTAGACTATCCCAGTCTATTGGCTCATCCTTTGGAATTATAGGTTCACCATGAAAATTCTTGGATGGATCTATCCTGAATTTTCCATGTGCCACAGAGGGCATGGATGTTTGAGTTGTTGCAGATGTAGACTTTTTGGGAAACTGATTTTCCAATTCCTTTTTATCAAAGTCCACTTTTCTCTTTGCATGAAGTTTGTATCTAAAACTTTTTCTCTGCTGTGATTCTTCTTGCATTTTCAGTTCCTTAGATTTAGTAGTTTCAGATGATTGTTCAGGAATTTGTTGTTTAGGTTTCACAGCTTGCAGCTTGGCCAAGATAGCAGATTGCTCCTTCTTTTGTTTAACCCTTTTAGCATCTAGAGCAGCTTGCTTCTTTTCTTGCTTCAATCTAGTCTTTTCTTCTCTTCTTACTTCAGCAAATTGAGGGTGTCCAGCCACCACACAAATTTCCTTACCATTCCTGAAAACCTTGGCAATTTTTCTTTTCAATGCTGAATCAGCTGGATCCTTGTAGAATGCAATAGATCTTGACAGCAGTTTCTTTTCATCAAGCTTTGGTGTCTCATACACTGTATCCAAAGGGTTCTTTAGAGAAGGTTTAGGATAGTTCACCTTTGGCTTCAAAATAGCTCAGCCTTTGGAGATTTGATGCAGGATGGCTGGCCTTTTTCCAGATTATTCATGCTCATTTCATTCACAGAGATTTGCCTGACTTGAGAGTGATGAATGGCTGATTTTTCTTGCTTCTTTGCTAGCCCAAACCTCTTTTGAATATCCTCATCAATTTTCTCCCAGTTGATTGGGCTCACCTGCTTCTTTTCAGCTGCTCTCAATGTGGCTGCTGCTTCATTAATCAGATCAATGATGTACTTAGTTGGTGGCTTGGTGAAAGAAATTGTGGGCACAATTACTTTTCTAACTTGAATATTAAGTTGTTGATCCCCCTCACTTGAGCCTTTCTCCCCCTTTTTGTTATCATCAAGTTGTGTGGGAGGCAGCCACCAACTATTGGAGTAGAGCAGTCTGAGTTTCTTAATTGTTAAGTATCTTGGCCATTGACTTCTCCACAGCAGATATTCTTGAGTCCATGTCCTCAACTTTCCTATTGAAATCAGCCTCCTTCCTTATCTTTTGAACAATTTCAGTCATGGTGGTTGCAGGGAGTCTAGCATCCATCCTTTCTATGACATCTTCCTTGACTTCAGAAATTTCTTGCTTGATTGCATCCACACTCTGACTGTGTTGGAGGGCTTGAATTTTATGCAGCTGGAGTGCTTCAAGATGTGCTGTGAGTACCTTCTTTGTGATGGCATTAGTAGATTCCTGAATGGTTGCTTGGGTGTCATGAATTATCTTGAATAATGTTGATTGGAGATGTGAGTAGGAGTATTCTTTTGTTAGCATCCAGGCAGGAACATCTACATCTCCCCCTATGTCCATGATATCTTCCTCATCATCCCCACCAACATCCCCAAAAGAGCTTTCATCCAGTTCAAAATCCCTGCCAATGTTGGAAGGCATAGCAGTGATTGCATCATTTGCTCTTTGTAAAGATTGAGTAGTATGCACCAAGTTCAGCAATCTTTCAGCCTCCTCATTGCCCTGTACATCTAGAGTTTTGTAAGCTGTAACAGGGTGAGTAAAAGTCTCAGCATCTAAGGAAATAGAATCTATAACAGCTTGATATTCTTGCTGAAATAGCCTTTTCCTTTTTGCATCACTGACATTCATTGACTCACTTGCAATGGTTTCCATCCTTATCACTCATGTACCTGTATTTCTCTCATGATCTCTCCTTTGTTGCATCAAGGTCTCACCCTGGCTCCCCACCCTCACACCCTCACCTTCACCATCTAAGGTGGGACTCCTCACACTTACTTTTTCCAGTCCTGAAGAAATGGACTGCATTGGTTCACTCTTTTCCTCTCCTTTTTCCTGGGAGCAACCCAGACTCTCACTCATTTCACTCCCTTCCCTCAGTCCTAGGAGTGATTGCACTACTACCAAGTCTTCTGCACTTGTAATAATAGATGAAATTTGAAGCTATGCAGAGGTACTCGACGGATAAGGAATATCCATCGGGGTAGTAATTTTTCTAACCGACGGATGACTACTGTTAGGCACATCCGCCGGGATACAATCACTACTCGACGGATGAACAATATCTATCGAGTGAGTAGAAATGAATGAGTTTGGAGTGGAAACTATTGTGGACTCTGTGCAGATTGATGAAAATTTTAGCACATATGTCTCAACAGTTTCAGAAAGAAGTGGCAAGTGAGCCAACAAATCATCTAGAAGATGATGCTCACTTGCTTGGATTTTTGGCTTCTCCACGAGAGTTAAAGATGGAGAATTTGGAAGTGATGTATTTATCATGTCAACATCCAAAGAGTGTGTGGGATAATCTAGTGTTTCAGGTGCTTCAATTGTTAGAGATTTTGGCTATGACTCCACATTTATTGGAGCCACATCAACCTGACTTTGAGAAGGTGTAGTGACTGTGTCTTTAGCACCAGTTTGCACAGTGTGTGAACCCTGTGCATCCCCAAGGGTCTTTGATTTCTTCTTTCTAGTGTAAGTTTGGGGTGAGCTTGTGTCCCTTACCCTTTTGGCCTGTGCTCTTGGCTGAGAGCTATGTTCAATAGTCACATTCTTTTGGGAGGATGCAACTAGTAATGAGCTTATATCCTTATTAAGCACTGCAGTTTGTTGGAAAACTGCAGTGTGGCTAGGCTGGGAAACATTCACCTCTCCAACCTTATCCTTAGGGTTTCTTTGATGTTCACCCTGTTCCGCACCTTTCTTACCCACCTTCACACTCCCCTCTTTTGGTTTGGTGGATTTTCCAACTGGCATCTTTTGAGAGACACCAGAGGGGGCTTTCTTTGACTTTGTTTTTGAAATTTTTGATTTGGTAGCTTGGGTAGGCAACTGTTGGTTCAATGACACAGTTGCCATAGCTACACTAGAATGCAAAGAAGTTTGTGAGGTTGGAAGAGTAGAGACAGTTAAAGTTACCTCACTTACCTGAGGTGCCTCCATAACTGGAAAATAGAAGAGTGGCACCTCTTTGTGATGGTTTGCCCTGTTCAAATCTGCAATGATTCTCCTTTATTGAACCCAACAATCTAATTTGTTGGTTGGTTCTCAAGCACAATATCCTCAGAGAAGTGGTTAGCAAGCATCATCAAAAATCTATCATAGTAAACATTTTTACCCCTCTTATTTAGCTCCCCTAACTTAAACCCCAAGTCAAATAAGACAAGATCACTAAAGTTGAAAAATTTATTAGTTACTAGCATGTAAAGCATGTTGAGAATAGAGATATTAACTGAATCAAAATTGCTAATTTTACCAGAAAATACCTTAGTAACTACATCACACAGATATCTCCATTCTTTCCTAAGATCCAACCACATAATTTCACTTAATTTAGAAGTGGAGAGTACATAGCCCATGGAATTAAGCATATTAACAATATCAGTGTATGTGTGTGGTGAAGTTACAGTATTATTAGGAATTTTGAAACATGCTTTAACAATATCACTATTAACACAGAATTCCTTACCTTTAATAGTGAAAGTCATAGTCTTATCTGTTGAGTTGTATGTTGCAGTCGTCCATATTTCTTTAACAACCTCACAGTAAATGGTGGGTGATTCCAGCATGGCATAGTTGAGTTTGCAGTTCTTCACAAAATCCATCATTTTGTGGTAGTCGCCAGACTGCTGAATCCCCTTGTTCACTAAAGCCGTGAATTTGTTCTTCTCATAGATAAATCCAGTTTGAGACATGATCTTGACGACTAGTGCCATTGTTAGAGAGTAAAAACTTGCAGAGAGAGAGAATAAGTGCTTTTGAGAAAGAGAGAAGTTAGAGCATATGATTTGAGAATGATAAAAGAAAAGCAATGAAAATGAATTATACTTTTATACTATCTCAAAAATAACTATAAAAAATAATAAAGTAAAATAAATTAACCAATAAAAATTTCCCAAAATAGCCATTTAAAATTAAACTGTAAAAATTCCATCAATTAACCGTCGTGTTATGCTTACAAACTGTAAGTGTACTCGATGGATAATGTTCAGAGAATCAACGGCTAAGTATAAGATAATTCGACGGATGAGGATAAATCAGTTATCCGTCAAGACAAAATATTCCAGAAAAATAATTGATTTTATTAACAAATTGTATATCGACGGATGATCAAACTCGACGGATAATGATCATCCGTAGAGATGTAAATTTTGACTTAGCCAAAATTTCATCCAAGACTGAAAAATCAATTAAATTTTTGGCTGCATTACAACTTGCAAATTATCTGTAAAGATTCAAGAGAAATTAAGCATACCTAACTCACTTACCAACCTTGAAAAAGTGGATTCATCCAGTGGCTTGGTAAATATATCTGCAAGCTGCTTTTTACTTGGAACAAAATGTAGTTCCACAGTACCATTCATTACATGTTCCTTATGAAGTGGTACTTGATGTCTATGTGTTTTGTTCTTGAATTCTGTACTGGATTTTCAGTGATGGCAATTGCACTTGTGTTATCATAGAAAATAGGAATTCTTTCCACTTGCAGACCATAGTCTAGTAATTGGTTTTTCATCCACAAAATCTGTGTACAGCAAATGCCAGCAACAATATATTCAACTTCAGCTGTAGAAATAGAAACTGAATTTGGTTTTTACTGAACCAGGACACAAGCTTGTTTCCTAGAAATTGACAGGTTCCTATTGTACTTTTCTATCAATTCTGCAACCTGCATAATCTGCATCTAAATAACTAGTTAGATCTGCATCTGAATTGTTCATCCGTCGGGTACATGATCATCCGTCGGGTTGCCTTGTTGATCATCCATCGGGTAGCTTTATTGATCATCCGTCGGGTAGCTTTGTTGATCATCCGTCGGGTAGCCATTTAACACTTGACTCTATTTCATTTGTGAAGAATTACAAAACATCATCTATTTACATTTAATCAACCAATTCTGCACTTCTACTAGCAGTCTATATGATTCATAAGCTACTACAGAATCTATGAAAGGAATATGTCCTAAGTCCAATTATGTATGAGGATTTAAGAATAACTTTTATGTAATCTGTTTTGATTTCATTGATATTAATAAAAGACTTGTTTTGTTTTTATTACGGGCTTTATCTATTTAAGTGTTTAAATAAGATATACCATAGTTTAGAGTAAATCTTTTTATGGATTATGATAAGATCATAATAGTGAGACCTAAAAGATGATAACTCTAAACTTAAATAGTTCCTGATCATAGGATTGCTAACTGGTAATTAATAATCCGCAAAGATCGATACATACTATGCTTGCTTCATTATGAAGGATGTCTGTTCTCATAGACATTTGTGTGGTGACACTATAGCTAGTATGTAGGTGCTTATTATAGAATAAGTTCACTGAACATGACTCGCACAGCTGAACAACTGATGGAGTTCACTCACGTGTCAGCAGTTGTTTACATAGTGATAGTTGTACAAGTATCCTTAGACTTGAGGTCATCATAGTCATCTTGTGTACACTGAACTATGCTTTGGTTTAGTTCTTAGTCTCCAGTGACAATTATTAGGGCCCTACTGGGTATAGGAATTTGTACACGAAGATAGTGTATGATCAATAAAGGATCTACCCCTTCCAGTGAAGGAAGCGAATGTTCAAGGCTGATCCACTTATGCTAGTTCAGGAATCTCTGGCCAGAGTGAATGAAATTAGAAAGGAGTTTCTAATTTGCATAGAACTACGCATAGTAAATGGTAAGCAAGTGATTAAATTAGATAGGCTTGACACGAGATCCATGCCTTGTATTTAATCCGGACATTGTAGGGTAGAAGGAGTTTATTGTACGGTAACTATTCACTGAATAGGTTCTTGGCATTCTAAGCAGTGAATTCATATTATCCGGATAGTCGCGATATGCTGAGAAGTATCCCTCACGATGTAGAATAAATGTGATTAATTAATTAATCATATTTAATAAATTAGAGAATTTATATAAATAATGATAAAATAGTTTTATTATTATTTATTTCTACTACCGGCTTAATATTGAACCTACAGGGTCACACCATAAAAAGAGAATGATTTTATGGTGGAGGAATTAATTAATAATGGCTAATAACTATTTATTTGTGAAATAAATAATTAATTGGAAAATTTAATAATTGATTAAATGAGATTTAAATAATTATAATTAATTAAGAAAAATTCTTAATATTATTAATTAAAGGATTTAATTTTTGGAAATTAAATCAAGAGAGAGAATTATTTCTAAAGTGTTTAGAAAAAGGATTAATAATTAAAAGGTGTTTTAATTATTAATGAGAATAATAAATGGGATAATAATAATATTTATGGGAAAATTTCAGCTGAAAATTTTGCCTATAAATACACTATTATAGACCCTATTTTTATTCGAACCCAAGAACCCCAAAAACCCAAAAAGTTTGGAAAACCCAATTCTCTCCACCTCCTTCCTCCTCTTTAACATCGTTTTCTTGGTGGATACCGGAGGTGTGCTTCACACTTGAGGAGCAACTGCTAAGGATCTCTGATCGTTGTCTCCGAATTATTTTAAAGGTTAGATTCGATCCCTATGTTTTTACCACGATTTATATGCTTTTATTTGGATTTTATGTGTGTAAAAGTGTTTTACCATGTCCCCGCTGCGATTAAAATCCAACAATGGTATCAGAGCATAGGTTGTATGCATATAGATCTGTGGTAAAAATTTTAGAATTTTATGTGATTGTATGAATTAATTATGATTTTTACAAGTTATATCATGGATTAATTTTGTCTGATGAGAAATCGTTTCTCAGAATAATTTTGAATGTTGATCTGGGTTATACAAGTGTTGTAGATCGTCTGGGTATTTTTTTCATAATTTTATGATGTATAGATTTTTTATTATGAATTTTTGAAGTTCTTACAATTAAATTCGTAATTTAATAAGTATAAATATATGTATATATAGTATATATATATATATATATATATAAAAATATGTTTGTATTATGCATCTGCATATGTCTGTGTTGTTTGCTGTCTGTTCTACACGGAGACAAAGAAACAGTCAGATGTACGGCGGCACGGAGATCGAGGAAAGTTGTCGGCTGCTGCAGAAGAAAGAAAAAAAATAAAAAATAAAATAAAAATAAAGGGTGTCGCGCATTCCGGGAATGTGTTACACCCTGTGGCGCATTCATGGAATGCGTTACAGGGCTTGTAACGCGTTCCTGTAATGCGTTACAGCCCGATTGTCCACATTAAAATTGATTTTCTGGGAGTTTCGTAACTCCGTTTTAGGCGTGCAATATACCGTTGGATTCGTTTTTCCGAGACGGATCTAATGGAGTGATCAATTTTAGTTTATATAAAAGTTTTGAACTGTTTATATTTCCGAAAGTGTTTTAAAGTTGTTTTTAACTATTTTAATTGCTTTTAAATGCTTCATGTGATACATAGAGATGTATAATGCCTAGACTAATGTGCTAGATGATATAACATGCCTACCTTGATGTTTATTCATGTTTATATATGTGATATATGCTTAGTTTATCATGCGATGATAGATTTAGGTGAACTTAAATGAACATAAGGCGTTTGTTAGACAACCTAGTATAGTGAAATTGTTTCATAACCTTAATAATAATATTATGAATACAATCATGAGATTCTTGTGTTTATGAAACACGTAATTGAATATGAATTTTCGATATGAGAGAAAGGATGATTCTGTCAACAACAGATTTCTATCTGTAAGAAAGGGTTATTAAGTGACGCCTCTTGACAATGCTCCACCCGATCTGGGAATCATCTGATTATTGATTATTGATTTGAAATATTTAATTTAAAAGGAAGAATCTCTTTATAATATGATTATGATTGTAACGAAATATAATCCCTCTAAAATTAAATAATATCAAGTAGTAATTGGCCAATGATACAACGGGCTTGTGTCGGTCATAGCCTTCCAACATGATAGAAAAGTAGTTCTTATTTTTGAATCATTGTCGGTTCGTGCTACAGCCGAGGGCTTTGATTTCGAAATAATAAATACTTGTCTATTACATAGAGATGTGTACATTGAATAAGAATCTAAAGGTCGGTATGTGCTACAGCCGTGGGCCTTTGGGGACTGATTCAACTGTACGGAATGTTGGGTTAAACTTGACTTAGAATATTGAGTTTGTCGTGCCACAGCCGAGACTCAATTATTCAAGAGGCTAAAGTTTGATTAGGGAATAACATAAGATGTAATTGACAAGAGTTGTCTGCCTATTGAACATTACATGGCGGTTCGTACTACAGCCGGGGTTGTGTAATGGAATGTAGGATCCCTATTCCCACTAGCATTATGAATGCTTAATTTTTCACGTAGGGGGTTGAATAAATTAGATAAACTAGTGGGAGCCACTTATGAATAAAGACCCGATTCATATAGTATTTTAAAATGAAATCGAATATTTGCTAAGTGTTGTTATGTGTTTATCATTTACAGATTTACAATATACATTATGTCTTCTGCACTATCACTAAGAAGCGTACTGGATGCTCACAAATTGACTGGTCCTAATTATGCTGACTGGCTTCGAAACTTGAGAATTGTTCTCAGGATTGAGAAGCTGGAATACGTGATTGACTCACCTAAGCCTACTGAACCTGCTAGTGATGCACATAATGATGAATATATTGTGTATCGTAAGTGGATAGATGATGCAAATGTTGTTCAATGCATCATGCTAGCTTCCATGAACATTGAGCTACAGAAGCAACATGAGCATATGGATGCTCACACTATCCTAATGCATCTACAAGAGTTGTATGATGTGGCGGGGAGGACAGCTCGATATGAGATATCGAAGGAGTTGTTCGGTTGTAGGATGTCTGAGGGAACATCTGTGAATGACCATGTACTTAAGATGATCAATTTGATTGAACATCTTGGACAACTTGGTTTTGCCATGGATGGGGAGCTGAGCCAAGACTTGGTCTTGCAATCGCTTCCGAGTTCGTTCTCGCAGTTTGTTGTGAACTTTCACATGAATAAGTTGGATGTCAGCCTGCCTGAACTCCACAACATGTTGAAGACTGCGGAATCGAATTTTCCCCCTAAGAAGAGTTCTGTTCTTCTAATTGGTGAAGGTTCCAATCCTAAGAAAAAGAAGAGGAACTCTTCCAAGAAGAAGAAAGTAGGTGAAAAAATGCCGATTCCGCCAAAAGCTGAAGACCCCAAGAGCAAAGTTGTTTGCTTTCACTGTAACAAGGTGGGGCACTGGAAGAGTAACTGCAAGGTTTACCTTGCAGAATTGAAGAAGAAGAAGGGTAGTGAGACTACCGCTTCTGATTCAGGTATGTTCATGATAGAAGTGAATATGTCATTAAGCCAAATTGCTACTTGGGTACTAGATACCGCCTATGGTTCTGACATCTGCAATTTGTTGCAGGGACCAAGGAGAAGTAGGACTCTTGAGGAAGAGGAGGTGATTCTACTGATGGGAAATATAGCAAGAGTTGCTGCTGAAGATGTAGAATCATTTCATTTACATATGCCTACGGGCAAGACTATTGTTTTAAATAATTGTTATTTTGTTCCCTCGATTGTGAGGAATATTATTCCCATGTTAGACTTGGCTGGATTTTCATTTATTATTGAGAATAATGAATGTTCTATTCTTAGAGATAATATTCTTTATGGACATGGTACTTTAAATAATGGTCTGTATATATGTGACATAATTTACTTCAGATTGAACAAACTAATAAAAGAAAAGGGATAATGAAAATCTCACTTCATTGTGGCACTGCAGTCTCCATTTAGTAGACATGGAGAGAGGGCTGCAAATTTGCTAGGAATGGTACACACAGATGTATGTGGACCAATGTCTACGCAATCCATGGGTGGATTTTCATACTTCATTACTTTCATAGATGATAGATCTAGATTCGGATATGTGTTTGATGAAACACAAGTCTGAAGCCTTTGAAAAGTTCAAAGAGTATAAGTATGAAGTGGAGAAACAAACCAAACATAGTATTATAATTCTTCGATTAGATCGAGGTGGTGAATACTTTAATGGAGTGTTTCTTGATTATCTCAAAGTAAATGGTATAATCTCCCAGTGGACTCCTCCAGATTGGTATCTGAAAGGAGAAATCAAACTTTGTTAGACATAGTTCGGTCCATGATGAGCTATGCAAATCTTCCAGTATTCCTATGGGGTTATGCATTGGAAACCTCAGCATATTTACTGAATATGGTGCCTTCCAAATCTGTTCCTCAAACTCCATATGAGATATGGAAAGAAAGGAAACCGAGTCTTAAACACGTTAAGATTTGGGGATGTCCAGCTTATGTCAAGAAAGTTGACCCAGATAAGCTGAAATATCGATCCGTAAAATGTAGCTTTGTGGGATATCCTAAAGAGACTTTAGGGTATTACTTTTACACCGATCATCGGGTGTTTGTCTCCAGACATGCTACCTTCTTGAAAAAGGAGTTTATCCTTGAAGGAAACAGTGGGAGCAAAATTGAACTTAATGAAGTTCAAGAAGCACAAACTACTACGGATCAAGTGGAAACACCTGTTCTGACTGAACAACCTTTTGTAGAACAGCCCATTCATAGATCAGGGAGAGTGTCTCGCTAACCTGAGAGGTATTATGGCCTTGTCATTGAGAATGACAATGAGTTGTCGATCATTGATGATGACGACCCTGTGACCTATAATGAGGCTATGAGTAGTGTTGACTCAGAGAAATGGCATAGTGCCATGAAATCCGGAATGGAATCTTTGTATACGGTATACGAAAGAATGATTAGAGCAGATGGCCAGGTGGAGACCTTTAAGGCCAGGCTTTTGGGAAAAGGATTCAAACAAAGGCAATGGATTGACTTTGATGAAACCTTTTACCTGTAGCCCTGTTAAAATCAGTTCGGATTTTGCTTGCGATTGTAGCTTACTACGACTATTAGATCTGGCATATAGCCAGATGGTTTTCTTTCCAAGGGAAATGAAAACCTAGTGTGTAAGCTGCTGCGAACCATATGTGGTTTAAAGCAAGCTTCTCATAGATGGAATATCCGTTTTGATGAGACAATCAAAGAGTTTGATTTTATCAAAAACGTAGATGAACCATGCGTTTACAAAAGGGTTAGTGGGAGCGCGATAACATTTCTTGTGTTATATTGAATTAGAGTTGACACACATAACAACATAGCAGACCCACTCACAAAGTTACTTTATGAAAGTCACTTTGATCGTCATAAAGACAAGATGGGTATTAGATACCAGAGTGATTGGCTTTAGTACAAGTGGGAGATTGAAAGGAATATGTCCTAAGTCCAATCATGTATGAGGATTTAGGAATAACTTTTATGTAATCTATTTTGATTTCATTGATATTAATAAAAGACTTATTTTGTTTTTATTACGGGCTTTATCTATTTAAGTGTTTAAATAAGATATACCATAGTTTAGAGTAAAGCTTTTTATGGATTATGATGAGATCATAATAGTGAGACCTAAAAGATGATAACTCTAAACTTAAATAGTTCCTGATCATAGGATTACTAACTGGTAATTAATAATCCGCAAAGATCGGTACATACTATGCTTGCTTCATTATGAAGGATGTCTGTTCTCATAGACATTTGTGTGGTGACACTATAGCTAGTATGTAGGTGCTTATTATAGAATAAGTTCACTGAACATGACTCGCACAGCTGAACAACTGATGGAGTTCACTCATGTGTCAGCAGTTGTTCACATAGTGATAGTTGTACAATTATCCTTAGACTTGAGGTCATCATAGTCATCTTGTGTACACTGAACTATTCTTTGGTTTAGTTCTTAGTCTCCAGGGACAATTATTAGGGCTCTACTGGGTATAGGAATTTGTACACGAAGATAGTGTATGATCAATAAAGGATCTACCCCTTCCAGTGAAGGAAGCGAATGTTCAAGGCTGATCCACTTATGCTAGTTCAGGAATCTCTGGCCAGAGTGAATGAAATTAGAAAGGAGTTTCTAATTTGCATAGAACTACGCATAGTAAATGGTAAGCAAGTGATTAAATTAGATAGGCTTGACACGAGATCAATGCCTTGTATTTAATCGGGACATTGTAGGGTAGAAGGAGTTTATTATACGGTAACTATTCACTGAATAGGTTCTTGGTATTCTAAGCAGTGAATTCATATTATCCGGATAGTCGCGATATGCTGAGAAGTATCCCTCACGATGTAGAATAAATGTGATTAATTAATTAATCATATTTAATAAATTAGAGAATTTATATAAATAATGATAAAATAGTTTCATTATTATTTATTTCTACTACCGGCTTAATATTGAACCTACAGGACCACACCATAAAAAGAGAATGATTTTATGGTGGAGGAATTAATTAATAATGGCTAATAATTATTTATTTGTGAAATAAATAATTAATTGGAAAATTTAATAATTGATTAAATAAGATTTAATTAATTATAAATTAATTAAGAAAAGTTCTTAATATTATTAATTAAAGGATTTAATTTTTGGAAATTAAATCAAGAGAGAGAATTATTTCTAAAGTGTTTAGAAAAAGGATTAATAATTAAAAGGTGTTTTAATTATTAATGAGAATAATAAATGGGATAATAATAATAATAATAATAATATTTATGGGAAAATTTCAGCTGAAAATTTTGCCTATAAATACACTATTATAGACCCTATTTTTATTCGAACCCAAGAACCCCAAAAACCCAAAAAGTTTGGAAAACCCAATTCTCTCCACCTCCTTCCTCCTCCTTAACATCGTTTTCTTGGTGGATACCGGTGGAGTGCTTCACACTTGAGGAGCAACTGCTAAGGATCTCTAATCGTTGTCTCCGAATTATTTTAAAGGTTAGATTCGATCCCTATGTTTTTACCACGATTTATATGCTTTTATTTGGATTTTATGTGTGTAAAAGTGTTTTACCATGTCCTCGCTGCGATTAAAATCCAACAATCTATGAAAAGGTGTTTGCAGAAATGTGGTACATGACTTATTGTTACATAAGCTACTCACTCGATGGATATCAAATCATCATCCGTCAGGACTATATTGAGTCATCCGTCGGGATTATATTCCTTATCCGTCGAGTGCTACATAATTCACTAAGTTGAATCTACTAAGGTGTTTTGTTAATGAAATCATCAAGTTCACAACATATTCCTAATAGCAGAGATTACAGCAGACAGTCTATAGTGCTACTCTTGAGTTAGATGCCTTGATGCATGATGGGCCGTATACTTATGCAGAGTTTCATAGAGCCACCCGTCTTGCACAGTCAGTTATTGAGATACTTCATGAGGAGTTGAGACGCATTCCGCCAGGGTTTTGATGTATGAGAGATGGATCAGTTGTTGTATTATATGTGACATATGTAGATAGAGGTTGCTATAGTATAGTTAGACTAGATATGTATGTGTGTACTCAGTTTTGACATGTATCGGCAGTAATAATTATAGACCTGATGTTAGATTCTACCCTAGACTTTTGTATCAAGTATTAACACCTGATGTTGGTGTTAGTTATATATAAAATAAACTTTTTACAAAATTTTCCTTTTATTTATTTAAATTCCATTATTTACAACATTTACATTTACTTAACCGCTTTATAGTTTTTCCATATCTTAAATTTTGTTTTATTTAAAATAATGTTGTTAAATTTATTTATTTAAAATTTTACGAATTATTTCAAATGATTCATTTAAATGTTGAATTGTTTAAATTTGTTGTTTTGATATTAGTCAAATTATTTTTCTTTCTGCTATCAACTATTTTATAAATTATTAAAAGAACTATTTGTTTTATTATCAGAAAAATGGCACAAAAATAAAGACCAGAACTGAAACCTCCAACAATAATTCTGAGGGAAAGAATAATGATACCATGAACCAAATGTTCCATCTGATGCAACAACAGATGATAATGATGCAGCAGCAGATGCAACAACAACAACAATTTCAGCAACAAATGTTACAACATTCACCTCGTCCCGAACCTTGGATACCACCAGTTGTGCATGTTGTTAATATTAAGCAGTTTCAGTCAGTTAAGCATCCAGAGTTTGGGGGTACAGCAGATCCCACTAAGGCTAGGGCTTGGTTGAAAAAATTGGAGAAAGCATTTGCGCTTGTGAAAGTTGAAGAGGATCAAAAGACTGATTTTGCTAGCTATTTCTTGAAAGGAGAAGCAAATTATTTATGGGAATCCAAGAAAGCATTAGAGGGGGAAGGCATCGTGACTTGGGATAGGTTCACTGAGTTATTTATGGAGAAGTATTTTCCTCGCTATACGAAGAACCAAATGAAACTCAAGTTCTTGGAGTTGAAGCAAGGGAATATGTCCGTGATTGAAAATCAAAACCAAGTTTACGGAATTGGCTGGGTTTGTTCCGAAATAGATCGATACTGATGAGAAGCAGGCTAAAAGATTCCAACAGGGATTACACTCATGGATTCGTAGCAGAGTGGCAGTATTTGAGCTGACGACCTATACAGACGTGGTTCAGAAGGCCATGATCATTGAAGGGGAGAGTGAGATGTCCCAAAAGGAAAAGGGACAAGGAAATTTTCAGAACCGTTCTAACAGGATGTCGGGATTTCAAGTTTGGACATATATGAATTTCAAAAGGATAGGTCAAGACAATCAGAGAGCATGTAATCATTTCCAAGCTCCCAACCAGCAAGGAATGATCAGACCACCATTGCCATACTGCAAGACATGTGGTCAGAAACATACGGGTGTCTGCAACAAGGAAAATGTGACATGCTTCAAGTGCAAGTAGAAAGGACATTACTCCAATGATTGTAGAGGACCAGCAAAGGAAGCTAGTGTTTCGAAAGTGTTAGCATTACCTCTACCATAACACAATCAGCCTAGAGCAAGAACTTTTAATATGACGATGAAAGAAGTTGTGCAGAGTCCTAGTGTGATTGCATGTACGCTTTCTGTAAATTCAGTAGATGCAAAAGTATTGATTGATTCTGGAGCCACAAGATCTTTTATTTCTGAAGAGTTCATTGATAAAATATTTTATGAAATTCAATGGTTGGGTGAGATGTTAATTTAAAAATTAGCAAATGACGACCAAGTTCATGTAGATCGAGTATGTCCCGAATACGATATCGAAATAGCGGGACATTATTTCTCAGTCGACCTGATACCTTTCAAGTTAGAAGAGTTTGATGTTATTCTAGAAATGGATTAGTTAGCTGGTAGTAATGCTCAGATCGATTGTGCGAATAAGAAAGTGAAATTACAAACTGCGGATAATGCAACAGTAATGTTTAGGGGTGAGAAACAGTGCAAGAAAATCCTAATAATAATGCAAACTAAATGATTGTTACGATAAGGATGTAAAGTTTATTTAGCTTATGTGTTGGATACTAAAAAGGGAAATTCGAGGATGGAAGATATTCCGGTTGTGTGTGAATTTCCTGACGTTTTTCCAGATTAACTTCCAGGATTACCGCTGGATCGAGAAATCGAGTTTACTATTGATTTAGCACCAGGTACGGAACCAGTTTCGAAAGCTCCGTATCGAATGGCACCAGTTGAAATGAAGGAGTTGGCAACACAATTACAAGATCTTCTTGATATAGGAATTATAAGACCCGGTGTATCCTCATGGGGTGCACCGGTATTGTTTGTTAAGAAGAAGGACGACAGTATGTGACTATGTATCGATTATCATGAATTGAATAAGTTGACTATCAAGAATAGGTATCCTTTACCACGGATCGACGATTTGTTTGTTCAGTTAAAAGGAGTCGCATGATTTTCTGAGATAGACTTGAGGTCAAGATACCATCAATTGAAGATCAAGGCTGAAGATATTTCCAAAACTGCTTTTCGTACTAGATATGGACATTATCAATTTCTCGTAATGGCATTCGGTTTGACTAATGTACCAGCAGCATTCATGAATTTGATGAACAGGGTATTTAAGAAGTACTTTGATAGATTTGTGATTGTATTTATTGATGACATCTTGATTTACTCGAAGACTGAAGAATAACATGTCGAGCATTTGAGTATTGCTTTGGAAATCGTAAGAAAAGAACAGCTTTACACTAAGTTCTCAAAATGCAAATTCTGGTTAAGAGAGGTACAATTTCTGGGCCACATAATCTGCAGTGAAGGAATCAAAGTTAATCCAACAAAGATTGAAGCTATATTAAACTGGGACAGACCAAAGACAACGACAAAAGTCAGAAGTTTCTTGGGATTGGCAAGTTATTACAGAAGATTTATTAACGATTTTGCGAAGATAGCTACGCCACTAACCAAGTTGACTGGAAAAAATAAAAAGTTTGTATGGACTGAAAAATGTGAAGGAAGTTTTCAATAATTGAAGAATCGATTGGTGACCGCACCTGTACTTGTGCTACCAGATAAGCAAGGAGATTTTGTCATTTACAGCGATGCTTCATATCGAGGACTAGGATGTGTATTGATGCAGCACGGTAACGTAATTGTATAGGCTTCTAGACAACTAAAACCTCATAAACAGAAATATCCTACACATGATATGAAATTAGCAGCAATCGTGTTCGCACTAAAACTTTTAAGAGATTACCTTTACGGCTAGAAGTGTGAAATTTATATGGATCATAAAAGTCTAAAGTATATCCTTACGCAAAAGGAACTTAATATGAGACAGCGAAGATGGTTAGAATTAATCAAGGATTATGAGGTTACAATCAGCCATCATCCAGGAAAAGCAGACGTTGTAGCAGATGCGTTAAGCCGGAAAGAGAAATTGAATATGTTGACTTCTTCAGAAGAGCTAGTCAGAGAATTTGAGAAATTGGAAATTGAAGTTTGTATTCCAGAAGAATCTACTGAAGTGATCTATGCAATGACCTTTCAGCCAGAATTGTTGGAAAAGATTCAAAGATGTCAAGAAGAAGTAATGAGTCAAGAAGAAGATAACCTAACAGGAGAAGAAATCACCAGTCAAAAAGTTGATAAAGGAATTCGACGATTTTCCTCAAGAATCTGGATACCTAATGTGCCAGAGTTAAAGGAAGAAATATTATGGGACACTCACAACTCAAGATATTCTATTCATCCAAGAAACACAAAAATGTATCGAGATCTAAAAGAAAACTTTTGGTGGCCAAACATTAAGAAAGAAATAGCAGAATGGGTAAGTAAATGTTATATGTGCCAACGAGTAAAAGCAAAACATCAACGTCCAAGTGGATTATTACAACCACTGGATATTCCAGAATGGAAATGGGAACATCTAGCAATGGATTTCGTGGTAGGACTTCCATGAACCAGAGTATATCATGATGCGACTTGATTCATTATTGACAGATTAATGAAGTCAACACATTTTCTCCCAATTAACGAAAAGTTTTCTCTTGATAAGTTAGTGCACATATATCTTAAGGAGATAGTAATGCGACATGGAGTGCCTGTATCCATTGTATCTGATCGAGATCCACGTTTCTATTCGAGGTTCTGGAGACAGTTTTAGGAATGCATTGGTACTAAATTAAATATGAGTACTTTTTATCATCCGCATACAGATGGGCAAAGCGAAAGAACGATTCAAATAATTGAATATATGCTATGTGTATGTGCAATAGATTTTGAAGGCAGTTGGGATGAACATTTACCGTTAGTGGACTTTTCTTACAACAACAACTATCGTGCAAGCATTGGAATGCCACCTTATGAAGCGTTATACGGAAGGAAATGCAGATCACCTGTGTATTGGGATGAAGTTGGTGAGCGCAAAATTTTAGGTCCAGAATTGATTCAGCATACTAACGAAAAGATAGAGCTTATTCGGAAACGACTCGAAGCAGCGCAAAATAGACAACGCAAATATGCAGATCAAGCTAGAAAGGATATGGACTACCAGGAAGGAGAACATGTGTTACTGAAGATATCGCCATGGAAAGGATTGACTAGATTTGGTAATAAGGGCAAACTAAAGCCACGATATGTTGGTCCATTTGAAAATTTGAAGAAAGTCGGGAAGGTCGCATACAAGTTAGCCTTGCCCCCATAAGCAGCATATCTATAACGTGTTTCATGTGTCAATGCTTAAGAAATATAATCATGATTCCAGGCATGTAATAGAATATGAGCCGATACAGATTCAACTTGATTTGTCTTATGTAGAGCAACCAATAAGAATTCTAGATCGGCAAGATAGAGCGTTGAGAAATAAGTATGTACCTTTAGTACGAGTTTTGTGGAGTAACCCTTTGGTTGAAGAGTCAACCTGGGAATTTGAGAGTGAAATGTTAGAAAAGTATCCTCAGTTATTTTTTTAGCGAAATTATGAGGACAGGATCATATTAATGGGGAATGATGTAATGACTGGAAAATTATGTTTGTATTATATCGTAATACAGATAAAATATGTGTTTTATTTTTTCAATTATGTGTAATTAATTATAAAATCCTAACTGATATGTGCTACGTTTATTCCGTATCGTCAGGGTATTTTCTGGGTATTTATCGGATATTTGATTTCGTATTAAAAGCTTTCGTATTAAAATTATGGGACTTTCAATTATACCATTTCTTTGTATTTTTGAATTGAAATTCATAATTTTTGAGAATATTTGTCATATATATTGTATATATTAAATTTTAAAAAATTAATACTTAAAAATTATAAAATTATAAAATTAGGGGCCAATTAATTTTATTAGATGTATTATTAGGGCCTTAATTATAATTAGGAGTATTATTTTACCTACTATAAATAGCATATTTTTTATTAATTATTATAATTAATTATTAAAAATCAGAAAAATCAGAAAAATCAGATTAATTCTCTGAAATCAGGTCAGGAATTTGGATTCGGGTCGTGCAGTCAAACCTTGAATTTGATCAGTTTTCTGCACCAAACCGGTCGGTGTGAGTACCCAAATTCATCCTTTTGATTTGTTGTTTCGATTTCTAGCATCAATTTCATGTTTTAATCTATTATTTTTCGATTTCGATTTCTAGGGTTTATGTTCGAATTAGGGCTTTTTGATTCTAGGGTTATTAGGATGATTTAATGATTGATATAGCTTCCCTGCGATATTTGCAATCATTTATGGTAGTTAATTGACGAACGATTCTTGTATGATCGAATTCGATTACTAGGGTTTATATGAATTTTTGATTTATACGTTTTTGATTTTGAAGAATCTTTGGTTCCTTAAATATTTGGGGTTTGATTATACAGTTTATAAGCTTTGATTTAAGCTATAGAACGTGAAGTTTCATGTACAAACACGTGAATTTGATGTTTGGTCGGAGTTCGGTCTGATTTCGCCAGAGATGGAGATTACGGGATGTTTTTGGTTCGTTTTGGCCGGAGATAAACTGCTATAGTTATTTAGGATCGAAACCCTGTGAAAAACACATAGAACAATTGTGTTTTTGGCCAGAATTTGGCTGGCCGGAATCAGCTCTGGTGGCTGGTCTTTGGGCAAAATCCGGCATGTTCTTCATGACCCGGATTTTGACACGTTTGACCCGTTTCTAGAACCCGGTTTTGATCTGCGTTGTCAGAGATTTCATCTCTGGCAAATGTTTCTGGAATTTTAATTTCATTTTTTATTAATTATAAAAATCAGTTTTATTTATTTTATAAATTTATTAATTAAATATTTATTTAATTGATTTATATTATAAATAATTCTGAAATAATTTCTAAAATTTGAAATTAATTATTTTATTATTATTTATTTATCAATTATTAATTATTTAAAAATTATTAATTATTTTGATAATTAATCAAATTATTTTCAATAAATCATAATAAATACATTTTAATTCCAAAAATTATGGAAAAATCAATTTTAATTCTTATTTTTCCTAAATAATTATTTAAAAATATTTTTAGGGTTAAATAATTTTGAATAATTAATTATATTGAATAATAAATTGATTTATTCTTATTTATCAAATAATAATTGAACTGTTTGTCTGATTTAAGCGAAACAAAAGCCCTTCGACTCGGAAAAATGATCTGTTTTCATTGAAAATAGTTTTAAATCCTAATTTCTTTCAGAAGCGAGTCCACTTTCGGTTTTTATGTGTTAATATGCCCTATTACTTATAGAGACGAGACCAACAAATTCCGAAAAATAGGATACGAGGCAGATATTGTTCAGAGGAGCGAATAACGAGTCAATTTCGTTCTAAAAATTGTTTTAAACCTATAATGACTATGTGACTTATGTGCTAACTGAATTATATGGTTAATCGAGTCCTAATTGTTAATAATTATTATACAAGTCAATTATAAGTGTACGGGTAGACGATATGGGCTACGTGAAGTCGGTTTGAGACGCGATTGAGATATGGGTTAAGTAAATAAGTATCTTTCTTTGATAGAGATAAAGTCAACAAGACGGACCAAGCCAGAGTTAGAGGACGATGATTTGCTTGTGATAGATCATGAGAAAGGCAAGTTTTTTCCCTATTCTAAATTCAAAATAATTAATTGCTTTCAGATTCTTATCGCAGTTATACACTGATAATTCCTGTTAATAAACCCTAATACACAATTATTATTCCTTTGTTCATATTTCCTTTTGATTCCTGATTTCTCTTAATTCTTTGAATCCTCTATTCATATTTCAATAACTTATATATATATATATATCCTGATATATTCCGATGTTGGGATACATCGAAGTATACCGATCATTTCGGTTGCTCATATATGGACTGGATGGTGACGATTAGGATCAGGTATACACTTGTATACACTTGATCCTGAGGATCGAGTATTAACTGGATCCTTGTGTTGGGCCGTAGAGTCTGGGTATCCGAATGGATCTATATATTGAGGTTTAAATCTGCACTATATCTTGGATGATCAACATGATATAGGTGCGAACTTGTGTCCAGTTTAGTTTATTAATACTCACTGATGATGGCCTTTGTTCTTCTCTTGTGAGGTTATATTTGCAGATGTAACCGAATTACCGGTTCATTTAGCTTTATTATAACACGGTTTATATATTGTGGACTTGTTGAACAATCTATAGCTCACCCCCTTTTTGTTGTTATTCACCTTATTATTTTCAGTTAAGAAGGAAAATAAAACCTATCTGGACTCGTGTGGTAAAGAAACGAGTCAAGCCGCGGGACCCTGTAATATCAAAAGTGTTGATCCTGATTCAGGAAGAAAGCATTGAGTTACCTGAGCAGGTATAGTTTAGATAGATAATATGTGTGTTTTAATAAAGATGAATTAGTTTAAAATATGTTTAGACAATGGTTTGTAATAAAGAGAGTTATGGGAGATTTTGAATTCGGTTTGTAATAAAGGTAGAGTGTTGTTCTGTTTCATACTTTAACCTAAAAAGATCCTGGTTAGTATTAAAGGGGTTAGTATGTATCTACTTAATTGTCATACAGGTTTGTACAGGTTTGGTAATTAGCTAGTAACCCCCAGACTTATACCCCGGGTTTGGAGGGCGTTACAATAATACTGTTTATATATTGTGGAATTGTTTATAAAATTTTGGCTCACCCTTTTATAGTTATTCACCTTGTTTATTTTCAGTCAAGAAAGAGAATGAAACCTATCCGGACTCGTGTGGTAAAGAAGCGTGTCAAGCAGCGGGACCCTCTAATACCAAGAGTGTTAATCCCGATTCAGGAAGAAAGTTTTGAGCTACCTGAACAGATGTAGTGTAGATAGTTGGGGTGTGAGTTTGAATAAAATAAATTTAGTTTAAAACTTGTTTAGATAATGGTTTGTAATAAAGAGAGTTCTGTGAAATTTTATATTTAAATTTGTAATAAAGTTAGTGTGTTGTTCTTGTTTTCATACCTCAACCTTAAAAGATCCTGGATACTTATAAATGGGTTAGATATATGTTTACATAAGTATCATACAGGTTTGTATTGATTTGGAGATTAGCAAGTAACCCCCAGATCTAGACCCCGGATTTGGAGGGCGTTACAGTTTGGTATCAGAGTTGTAGGTTTTGGTGCCTGAAATAAGAACATTAGGATTAAGATAAGATAGGAAGACCACATAAGATAAGAATAGAGTTGTTAGGGTTAGATAATTTTAAGATTAGGAATTTATAAGTTCTAGGAATGCTAAGTTACCCTCTTTTATTTTATGTTTGATTATATCATAAGATGGCATCAGTATCTTCCGAGAGGACCGTCACAGGACCGGTAGCCCCGGTGATACCACCAGTACCAGTAGAGGCCCCAGCAAATGTACCACCAGAAAAGATACCTCAGGAGCCAGTACAACCAACCCTGAGCAGTTACCAGATCCTGAGATGTTTGATCCGATGGAGTTTTTCAAGCCTTTGATACCACCCCCTATAGGGTGCAAGTAGGTTTTCGAGAAGAAAAATGACATGGATGGTAAAGTACAAACCTATAAGGTGTAACTAGTGGCAAAAGGTTCCAAACAAATTCATGGTATAGACTATGATGATACTTTTTCACCAGTTTCTATGGTTAAGTCCATCCGAATTTTGCTAGCAATAGCTTCTTACTACGACTATGAGATTTGGCAAATGGATGTCAAAACCGCTTTCTTAAATGGGAGCTTTGAAAAGGATGTATACATGATACAACCTGAGGGTTTTATCAATCCCAAGTTTGCTAAGATGGTCTGTAAGTTGCTTCTATCTATTTGTAGATTGAAGCAAGCCTCAAGGAGATGGAATATTCATTTTGATGAAACGATCAAAGAGTTTGGCTTTATTTAAAAAGAAGATGAACCATGTGTTTACAAGAAGGTTAGTGGGCCATGTGATATTGCTACTATTTTATGTATATGACATATAACAAGTAGGAAATGACATACCTTCTCTAGATGATGTTCAAACTTGGTTGAGAAATAGTTTCTCGATGAAAGACTTAGGCGATGCTAGTTATATATTAGGGATCAAGATCTATAGAGATAGATAGAGGAGATTATCGATCTAGTCAGAGAACATACATTGATAAAGTATTGCATCATTTTAGGATGCATGAGGTTAATAAAGGATATGTTTTGATGTCTCATGGGATAGTGATCTTAAAGAATAATTTCTCCCAAAATCATTAGATGATAAGGGCTATTTTAGAAAGTTCCATATATTTCAATAATTTGATCTATAATGTGTGCAATGATATGTACTTGTCCTGATGTTTCGTATTCTTTGAGCATGATGAGCTGATACCAGTCTAATCCAGGTGAGAGTCACTGGATAGTTGTCAAGTATATTCTTAAGTACTTAAACAGGATTAAAGATTTATTTTTTATGTTTGGAGAAGATAGGGAACTGGTTGTAAAAGGTTACCACTGAAGCTAGTTTCTGAACCTAATTTTTAGACAGACAAGGATGATTATGTGTCTATGTCTGGTTTGTGTTTTGGCTAAATATAAGTGATATTAGCTGAAATAGTTCACAACAAGAATATTGATGATTCTATAATGGAAGCCGAATATATTGATGCTTTCAAAATAGCCAAGGAGACTGTTTGGGCATGCGCTTATGCTATATCACCTTATTAATAAGATTAATGATTAAGGATATATATATATATATATGTAAAGTACATAGTAATGATAATATTGCAGACCCACTGACTACGGCTTTGTTGCAGCAAAATCACGATGGTCATACTAGTTCCGTGAGTATTAGATATATGGGTAATTGACTCTAGTGCAAGTGGGAGATTGTTAGTGTTTGTGCCATAGAGACAACACTAACAATGTTTTAGTTTAAGATATTTGGATTATTAATGTTTATGTTCGATTATTCCTTTTATAACTTATTATGTCTTAATTTACTGTGATATAAATGTTAGATTAATAAATATCCTTGAAATATGATATGAATTCTATATCTCTAAGTAAGTGACTACGAAATGAGATTATGAGAATAATATCAATATTCCTAAAGGTCCCTAGTCGAGTATTATTAATTAAGGGATAATAATAATACATAAAGACTGGTGTGTTTGTTGACTAATTATCGCATCTCATTGATCATAGGTATAGTGATGCTAAAGTAAAAAATACAGGCAGATGTAAATGTACATGGTGCTGGACAAACCCAATATGGGATTCTACATGTCTGTTGTGTAAGAAGTAATTCTCATTGTGATAATGATATAATGGTCCTTAGACTTGAAATAATTATATTTTTATACGAGAATTAATGTATTTGATTACATTAAAAGTTACCTTTGACCGGGTAATGATAAAAGTGTATTTCGGGTATATTATGCATTTTATGAGAAATATGAATGATATAGAAATGATTTAACACTCCTAATTTTAAAAGTGATATTATTGGCCTCTTATGTGAGCTAGACTATAAAATGTGTGACCACGCTCAAATGTTGATTTGATACGATAGTCTACTCATTGATCAAGGAAACTTAAATTATACTCTAATGAGGATGACACATTACATGCCTCTAGTTTAATCTATAATATGTGGTTAAAGGGATTATATTATATTGTACATTATTCACGAAAGGTTTAATCAATCACCGAGTTAATTATTATTACTTGGGTAGCAATGATATATTATTAGATGCCCCTTATTGTTTATAATTTTAATATGAGATATTAAAATTATTTCCAACATTATAATAACCTACAGGGTGACACACAAAGAATGCTTGAAGGAGAAATAATTTAAATTAAATAAGTAATATATTTTATTTATGATATTAATTAAGTATGACTTAATTAATTAAATAAATAAAATAGAGAAATTACTTAAACTAATTCCAAAATAAGTTATTAATTAATTAAGTGTGACTTAATTAAATAATAAATTGGGATTTCGGATTAGTATTAATAATAACTGGATTATAATTAGAAAACCTTATTCTTCTCCTATATAAACTCTTTGAGGGCTGATTCAACAAGGTTTGGAACTCCAATAATCCTCCATCATTGAACTCTTAAAGCTTCTTTAAGGTAAATAATTTTACTACCAATTAAATATCTATTTTCGCATGGATCATGCGTAGGATTTCTACTTTATTCTTGTTTTAATTTAATTTTATGTTATTTCCATTATGTTTATGTGCTCGAAAACCTTCATGAATAAGCCTTATCCTTTTGTCATTTCATAAATATGCTAAATAGATATTACCAACAAAGTATGCCCATCAGAACGTGAAGTAGGATACCTCTCATATGTTGGGCTTGGCGACCGAGAGTGACGTTCTTCATCAACATAGTTGATATCATTCATTTGTACTTTCTTTTTATCTCTTCGTGAACTCGGGGATCTGTCACTACTTTTTTCTTTACGAGATGGGTACCCAAAGTCAGAGAACTTCAGGGCTTCTTCCTCTATTTTGTAAGGCTCTGCTTGTTGATATAACGTTACCAAGGTTGGGGGTTCCTCCCTTTGCAACGCTTTCCAGAAATTCGCTCCAATCCTTACTCCCCGTAATCAGAAAGTTCTTAATTGTCTCTCACGAGGCATCTCTCACAATAACCACCTCGGCATTGAACCTCTTCAAATAATATTTGAGTGTTTCCCTTTCTTTTTACTTAATGTTAGCCAAAGTAGTGACATAGCATGCATAATGAATAGTAGATTAAAACTTAATTAATAATACTTTATGTATTTGTACCCAAGGAGACAATTGAGGATGGCCGAGCCTGTGGCGCCCTCCAAACCCCGGTCAGAAGTTTGCGGTCCACTCACATACCTTAATTATAACCTGCTTATAACAATAATAAAGATAATAATAATATGCAGTGACCCTACTTACCAACTACCAAGGATCGCAACAGGTTAAAGTATGCACACAAGCCAAACACATCTACTTATATTACAAACCGTTCAAATCTCAACCATTCAAACTCAAACTGAGTATTAAGCATTATTACAAATTTTTACAAACTTAAATTATTCCAAAAGAAGCCTGCTAGCTTAACTCGATCAACCTGAACCCCTAGCTCTCGTGCTGGACTGGGGATCCTCGCTACCAATTTGTTCCTTTTTAACTGAAAAGAATATAAACAACATCGCACAAATGAGCTAACTAGCTCAGCAAGTCACCGTGACAAAACTGAGAATAATGATCATCAGGTAAATATGGTTATGATATCAAGTGAATAATGGATTATGATTTAGAATTAGATATTATACTTTATTTTAAAAACCAAGGTTAGGCTGCTGATCAGTCACGCACTAACCCCGAGCAAAGCACACAGCATTGCTCTAACTACTGGATCCAAGGCACACATTGGCCTAACTTGACCATTATATGGTCTGACCACGAATCTGGTCCACAATTTTATAAAAACAATCCAATTCTAGCATAGTAACAGAATAAGCAATAATAAACAATAAACAGAATCATTAACAATATTGGATGTTTCATAATTAAATGGTTTCAGAGTTCATGAGGATCAATATGGCATTTTCAAAGCTTAGATGTTGGGTAATGAAAGAATTGGATAACAAAGGAATCAGTGTTTCAAGGTTTCAAGGATTTTGCCTTTCAAAGCATAGAATACAATGGTTGGAGTGTGTGGGTAATTCGATTCAGTGTTCGGTATTTAGTTTGTATGTATTTGTGGAGTAATATCGTATACTTGAGGTTCGTATTTGGGTATGCAATAATCAATGGCTTAGAAAGAATAGGGTTTACGGCACAAGAGCAATAACTGGAATTAGGGTTTGGGTTTTAGTGCTTCAAAGCACTTGCAATATCAACAGGACTACTAAGTACTACAATATCTCGAGAAAGTTCAGAACACTTGTCTGGTGTTAGCTTACTACACTGTACTCGCTTCTAATCTCAACCGTCTCACTCCTCAACTACCTGTTTCCCTTTCCTACGTCTTGCCTCTTCTGCTCACATATTAAAAATATCTATCAATATTCAACTCATATGATTCTATTCAACACATACTTCTATCAACCCATCGTTTCACCCAAATCCGATTAACGGATTGAAAGTTATGTAATGAACAAGTACACATCAAATATAGAGACCGATAGTCAACCAACAAATCACATAATCAATGACATATCATTTATAAAGAAGTTTCGGGTCATAAATAGGCTTTCTGGTATTTAAAATAATTTTTAAAACATTTTTCGGAATTAAAACGGGTCGTTGGATCAATTTCGGGTTAATAAACAGGGTTCGGTTAGCCAATTCTGGCTTCGAAACAATTTTATAATAATTATGGAGCCTTGGAAATAATTTAGAATAATATTTTAAAGCTCAAAACTATTTTTCGGAATATTTAAATCATTTTTAAATAATTAAATCTAATTAAATAATTAATTAAAATCAATTAATAAATAATTAAATCAATTAATCAATTAATTTTCGAATTAGTTGACCAATTAATCAATTAAAATTAACTGAAATTAATTAACTAATTAATTCAGATTTATTTTCGAATTAAAAAATAATTTTCGGAATTAAAATAATAATTTTTAGAATTTTCAGAAATTAAAAATGATTTTTTTCTAATAAAAATAAATAGGAAATATGATTTTTAAACATTTTTAAAATAGGAATCCAATTTTTGCAAAGTCTGGAAACTTCAGGGACCTAACTTCATCATTTCCAAAAGTACAGGGGCCTGTTTGCAATTTTGCAAACTCCCACCGTCGATTCGCCGGAGTGTGGCCGGAGAACACGATTCCGGCCACCTCAGGCCACCAAACTGTCCAGAATTTATCTACAGGTTACCATCAATATATACATGCAATCAAAATTCAATAATCATCCCTGTCCTGGCCGGAAAATGGCCAAGAACATCGCCGGTTTCCGGCGAACATCGTAAAACTTAAAAACACAACTCCCTTCAATTCACTTATCCTCTGTTAACTATATACCGATCGATTGCAAATTTCATAAAGAACACAACCCACTATAAATCAACAGCTAATAACCCCTGAATCAAAACCCCCCAAATTTCAATTGAAAACATTCATACGGGTTATAAACCCTAATTTTAAAATTCGAAAATCAAACTCAAATTTGAACATGTTATTGAACTCCAAATCAGATGTATAATATATCAAAATCATCAGGAAAACAAGCTCTACAACATGCAATCATCAAATCATACAAACAACCATCCGAACAAAAATTCATATTTTTAATCAAAATAATTCGAAAATAAATAAAAATATATAAAATCAACCTTTGATTCTGTAGTAAAATAGGTTATGGAATCTGATAGAGCTCTTCAAGACCTTCAAATCTGGTACTCGAGCTTTTCAAACAAAGATCAATAACACCTTCAAAAGTTGGTTTGATTCTTGGAACAGTTTATGAATATATGATTTTTCTCCGTAAAATTATATAATTATCTGTCTGCAAATGATTTTGATATGAAATAAAATATGGTAAAAGGCTATTTATATTTACGGAAAATTAGTATCCCGTTGGATCATTCCGGATATAAAATGGTACGTTTATTTATAAAAACTGATCCAAATGGTATCGGCTTTCGGGATAATTATCCAAATCAGTACAATTTGTACTGCGGTTTTGGTCTCAGCGCCTGGTTACACGTACTACGAAGTGATAATTGTGATAGTTTAATAAAAAGCTCCCGTTTATCGAAAATACGAGTTTTATTGATTTACCAAAACGAATATTGTATCAAAAATGTTGTGCTGGGACCCGCGCAGACAAACCGTACGCCGGATCGAAAAAGTCGAAACATGGAAAATGCTTGGAATATTACAATTAGGTTAGGAAGGAGTTCTCGGAAGAGTTTCGGGTTCCAAAAACGTAACAACGGGTGACATCGGTTGGTTCCCGTTTTTATAAAATAGATTTTACATACCCGGAAAAAGATTTTATAAATTTTATATGATTCTTATAAATTCATAAATCAACATAAAAATAATTAGGAAGATATGACAATTATCTATATTTTATTTTGGACATATAAAAATTAAAATACTCAATTAATATTATTTTTGAATATCCAAATACAGATAACACTTAACAATTAATTCACAGAATAGATACTCGACACATATAATAATTATTTAATAGCAAAATAATTACACGATATATCCCGGATATTACATCCTTCCCCCCTTAAAAGGATTCTGTCCTCAGAATCTCCTAAGAAAACAAGTGAGGGTACTTTTCTCTCATATTACTTTCTAACTCCCAGGTTGACTCTTCAACCTTTGGGTTTCTCCACAATACTCTTACTAATTTTACTACTTTATTCCTCAATAATTTCTCTCTTTCCTCTAGAATCTCTATCGGGCTCTCTACATATGACAAATCTGCCTGAAGCTCTATTGACTCATATTCTATTACATGCTTGGAGTCTGGATTGTACTTCTTAAGCATCGATACGTGAAAAACATTGTTAATGTGCTCCATGTGCGGTGGTAACGCCAATTCGTCAGCTACTTTGCAAACGCGCTTTAGGATCTCAAAAGGTCTGACATATCTTGGGCTTAGCTTCCCTTTCTTTCCAAACCTCGTTAGTCCTTTCCAGGGTGATACTTTCAGTAATACCAAGCTTCCTTCTTCAAATTCCATGTCTTTCCTTGACCGGTCTACATATTTCCTCTGACGATCTTGTGCGGCTATCAATCTCTTCTGGATAATTTCAACAATTTCCTTTGTCTGCTGTACCAGTTCAGGTCCAAGTATCTTGCGTTCTCCTACTTCGTCCCACTACACTGGAGATCTACATTTACGTCCATAAAGGGCTTCATAGGGTGACATCCCAATACTGGTGTGATAACTGTTGTTATAAGAAAACTCTACCAGAGGTAAATGCTCGTCCCAACTTCCTTTGAAATCAATAGCACAGACACGTAACATATCCTCGATTGTCTGGACCGTTCTTTCACTTTGGCCGTCTGTCTGGGGGTGATAGGCCGTACTCATATTCAGTCTTGTTCCTAAACATTCTTGAAAACTCCTCCAAAATATTGAATTAAATCTTAGATCTCGATCAGATACGATAGACACAGGAACTCCATGATGAACTACAATTTCCTTTAGGTACATATGGACCAACTTGTCGAGCGAAAATCTTTCATTTATAGGCAGAAAATGAGTTGACTTGGTAAGTTTATCCACTATAACCCAAACGGCATCATGATTAGCCCTTGTCCTTGGTAATCCAACTATAAAATCCATGGAGATATGTTCCCACTTCCACTCTGGAATCTCCAATGGCTGTAGCAATCCGCTTGGTCTCTGATGCTCTGCTTTAACTTTCTGACAGGTATAACATTTGCTAACCCATTCTACAATTTCCCTCTTCATATCTAGCCACCAATAATTTTCCTTTAAATCCCTGTACATTTTGGTACTCCCCGGATGGATGGAATATCTTGAACTATGCGTTTCCTGCAAAATTTCATTCTTCAGCTCCGTTACTGGTGGAATCCAAATTCTAGAAGAAAACCTCAAAATACCTTGATCATCCTTTTGTGTGCATAATTCTTCACCTACCAAACAATTTATGTCTTCATCCATTATATCTTCCTGACATTTATTTATTTTCTTCAACAATTCCGGCTGGAAAGTCATACTGTACACTTTAGCTTCCTCAGGCTTGCAAACTCTAATCTCCAATTCCAATTTCTAAAATTCATTATATATCTCTTCAGGTACTGATAACACATTCAACCTTTCCTTTCGACTTAACGCGTCTGCTACAACATTCGCTTTACCGGGATGATAATTAATCGAGCAATCATAATCTTTGATCAATTCTAACCATCTCCTTTGCCTCATATTAAGTTCCTTTTGGGTGAATATATACTTCAAACTTTTGTGATCTGTATAAATCTCACACTTTTCTCCGTAAAGGTAATGTCTCCAAATCTTTAAAG